>NC_090735.1:91086200-91113700 GCF_036898095.1 Palaemon carinicauda | reverse complement strand
GATAGTTGAAAAGTTCAAGGAACTGGAATTACTTCGTCGTAGTCTGAAACCTGGATGCGTGTGGACCTGCTCCCGATGTTGATCCATTTACCAAATTGATTCTGAGGAGTTACAAGTTCCCAAATTGAACTGTGATTACCCAAGTTAATGATGCTTATTGCATTCATGCCTAACAGTAGTGTCTTTTCTAACTGAAGGGCGATTACCTGTTTATTGCCCGGATTTTTAGGGGGACGGGGCAAATCTTTTGACGTCACGACTTGAAAAAACGTTTTCGAATGATTGATAAATAATTACCGTTCATTTACGTACTTTGTAAATGCTAAATGGTAACGCTGGCATACCGATGTATTACTGTCGTTGCTTTCAGCAGGCAGGATGAACCACTCTTTGTTCTTTCACGCTTACTAACTACTTTTGGGTAGATAGAAAAAAAAAACGCTTTTGCTTTCAAAAGATTTGGTTTCCCTTGAAAAAAAAAATGGGGAGGTTGTTTTGTATTCTGCAAAACCATGGAGACTCGTGAACATAGTTGATTTAAAATTTAATCGAATAGATGATAACAAAGCCTACTATTCTAACGTAACAATCTCTCTCTCTCTCTCTCTCTCTCTCTCTCTCTCTCTCTCTCTCTCTCTCTCTCTCTCTCTCTCATATATATATATATATATATATATATATATATATATATATATATATATATATATATATATATATACACACACACACATACATGCATACACATTCAAACAGACACACACATTCACTTCTTCGGTGGGCTAATGATTATCTTGAAGGCACTCCTGAAAACTTGACGAACACCTGACCTTAGATGTTCTGCGTAAACGAAAAGGGCTATACATGTTTCAATCCAAGTTTCTGCTCTCTCTCTCTCTCTCTCTCTCTCTCTCTCTCTCTCTCTCTCTCTCTCTCTCTCTCTCTCTCTCTCTCTCTCTCTCTATTCTTTTTTCCTTATCCTTACCCTAGCCCCTTCAAATGTAAGGTCAGGTCGCTTCCAACCATGCCACCAGAGGCTCAAAAGAAGTCGGAACCTAACTGCTACCTGCAGTTCAGGATTTACCTGGCGAAACATCAGTCTCTTACCAGCTAGTTTTCCACGACTTACCTGCCCACCAGGTGAAACAATTGATAGCTTTTTTAGTTGGAATTATCTCCGAGTCAATATGGATGAGAAATTATTTCTATTTGAACATGATATTGTGTTGATTTTCATCCATATTGACTCATTTGGGATAATTCCAACTAAAAAAGCAATCAATTGTTTCACCTGGTGGAGCGCAAAGTCGGGGAAAACTCGCTGGTAAGAGACTGATGTTTTGCCAGGTAAATCCTGAACTGCAGGTAGCAGTTAGGTTCCGACTTCTTTTGAGCCTCTGGTGGCATGGTTGGAAGCGACCTGACCTTACATTTGAAGGGGCTAGGATTCGATCTCGAGTATGAGGTAGAAATTTATTTCTATTTAAACACGATATTGTGTTGATTTTAATCCTATTGATTCATTAGTGATAATTCCAACTAAAAACGCTATCAATTGTGTCACCTGGTGGGCCAGGAAGTCTGGAAAAACTTGCTGGTAAGAGTCTGATGTTTCGCGAGGTAAATCTGAATCCTCTCACTCTTTCCCTTTTTATGCCACCATTTTAATCAATCCCTTGCTGAAGGGTTCTCCTCGCACTTCAATCGGTTTTAAAGGAGCTTTCTTGATGTACTCTAGGCTTTCTAGCCATCTGACAAACATGGCTTGCACAACAAAACTGGCTCACATCCATATGCATGCCAGGCCAGAAAAAGTGTTTCATAATCTTCTCCGTCGTCTTCCTTATTCCAATGTGTCCTGTCTCATGCACTACGGCGATTACCTGTCTTCTCAACGGTGCGGGAATCAATATCTTAAAGTCTATCCCTCCATTCGCTATTCCCAGGGATGTTGGCGGGGCTGTGCTTCCTCATAAGCAACCCATCCTTACTGCTGCACCTCTGTCTCATCCACCACATGGTACAATAACTCTGTTAATGTCTCATCCCTCCGTTGCAATCAGCCTTTTCCGACTCGCTTGTCCTACTTCTAATGCTGAGTTTTCTATTTCTTCTAGGGCCATTACTTCTTTTTCTTCCTGTCCACTCGTCTGTCGTTTCTCTTCTCTCGGACTCTCTCGGGAGATCTCCTCTTGCGTATCTTCATGGGAATCCTCTTCTTCTGGAAATAAATCCTTCATGTTCATCGCTCCTTCAGTTTCTCTATCTTCTTCTGCAGACACTTTCTTTGTCATACTCCTAGTCGTTACACAACTAGGAAACAGATAGTCCTTTTAAAGTTCAGTCGTAGGACTTTACTTCAATGGTTTCTCCATTACAATGGGACAAGGGACAAACAGCGCTCCATCAATCTCATTACCCAGCAGAACTTCTACTCCTTCGACAGCCAATGAATCCTTCACCGCTAAATCAAAATGACCTGTCACCAACTCGCATGACAGTTTCAAACAGCAAATAGGGGTAACTTCCCCACCTCCTATTCCCTTCAAAATTACCTAATGTCCTGTGAGAGACTGTTCCACCAATGGGTGTACACCTCGTGTCACTACACTATGGTTACATCCTGTTTTGCGCAATATCTTGACCGCGATCTGCTCGCTCCCATCTAGAGCGGCTAACATACCTTTATGAGTATACGGTTTAAAGGCATCCAACTGTTTGGAGTTTTCCTGTTCGTCGTGTAAACATTAGCAGGCTTATTTTCCTTGTCGCCCTTTCACGTTTGTTTCTTCGTCTTCGCATTTTGTGAAGTTGAATTATCCTTAACCACTTGTGCGACTGCTTTCGGTTGGTTCAACCAACATTCCTTACTGATATGGCCTTTCTTGCCACACTTATAACAGACAATATTAATGTTTTGCACGTCTTTCACAACACCTGAAGGAGGACGTTTCGACGATTGTTGCTGTGGTACTATTGCATTCTGTATTGGAACCGTACCAGTGGTACTTCCACTGTAACTATTGAACTTGTTCACATAGTTATTATTGAACTGGTTTCCATGGTTAGGGGAATACTTGACTCTTTGTTGGAAAGGTGGATGAAAATTTATACCCGGAGGAGGGTTTACGACATAATATCTTCACTCAGGGAAGCGGCTCTATCATGTTTCTTCACCTCACCCTCTCTCAAGTACATTTCTATATGTTCAGGAATTCCTCGGAAAAATTGTTCCAGCACTATCAAAAATTAGCCATCTCTCTCACTATAGTAGCCTCTATCCATCTCTTTAAACATCGTCGTACCTTATAAGCGTAATCCACGAAAGTCATTTTCTCGTCCTTCCGCAAACATTGGATTCTTGCATTATAATATTCAGGGGTTATCTGATACACTTGCAGTAAGCTCTTTTTAGTTTCTTGATACTCCTTCCTCTGGTTCTGAGACAAGGAAAGATACGCTCTGCGTCCTTTTCCAATAAGGAAACTCTTCAATAACACAGGCCATTTATCTTTGGGCCATTCCATCGTCGACGCGACCATTTCAAAATGATCGAAGAATTTGTCGGCTACTGCTTCTGTTAATTTTGGAATTAACCTTTGCACATCTGTCACATTAAACATGGGATCGTGCATAGCAGGGGTCTTCTCTGTCTGAGCTGCTGACCTAGCACTAGCACTCAACAGTTTTAATTCTCTCGCTTGTCTTGCTTATTCTCTCACTCTTTCTCCCCGTCTTGCAATTACTCTCGCTTACATGTCCCTCACGTCTGGCAATTTTTCTCGCCTCTTTTCTCTCTTTTTCTTCCATTTCCCTTGCATGTCTCGTAATTTTTTTTGCCTCTTCTCTCTCTTCTCATCTTGTAATTTCTCTTGCCTGTTCTCTCTTTCTTCCCGTTCTACCATCATCTTCAACTTAGTCAAATTCTCTTCTGCTGCAATTCGTCGAATCTCAGCCTCAACATTCCTTTCTGCTTTCATTCCTTTAGTTCTTATGTCAACTGGTAATTGCTTCGCTACAAATTCTGCTTCAGCCTCCTTCAACAGTTCACGAGCTGCTACAATATCTTCTTCCAACAACTTTCCTTGGTTTATCAACACTTCAAAGGCAAGACACTTGATTTGGGGTATAATCATTCCACTCGTTGCACGGAAGCCACATGCCATTAAAATAGATACACTAATCTTTAGTTACATTAGCTTCTGACAATTCCTGAACTATTGGGTATTCCAAAACTCTTGTACATTTAGTGGTTCCATCATGTACTTTATATAAAATCATACCTCTCCAAAAAATATATCCTAAAATTCAAAGAATCCTATCAACAGTAAACTGGTCAAGCCTTTAATCAAAGCACAGCCCTGTTATCACCAATTTTTAAAACAGACTCGCTCGATCCCAAGGGTCTTGGCACCACTATATAGATATATTACGGCTGGAAAATTATGTAAACTCCTGAGCTCCAAAATCACCTGAATATTTTTACATAAATCTGTTATACTTGAAAAATACCCGACCTCTAAGAATATTACGCAACTCTCAGACAGCAATATATATATGAACACTGAATATCCAAAGGTCTCTTACGATACACTCATAACAAAACTGGGTGATTATTTATGTGAACTATTAAAAAACCAACTCTTACTTCGGTTCCTAGTCAGGGAATACGAGCAAAGCACGGAGAAAAAATATTGGTTATTGAAATAATACACAATTTACAAAAATAAATATATTCTATAAAAAGTTAACAGCAATTCACAAGAATTAACACCAAAAAATAAATCACTCGAAATATTAAATCTGAACTAAATATTAGACTAAAATAAAGACATTTTGAAAAAATTATACAATCACTTGTTTCAATGAAAATTAATTTAAAAAAAAATATTTAATTTAGATAATTATTGAAAAGAGTTAACACTTTAACACTCTGATGAACGTACAATAATGAAGTTTACATATATGTAACTGTTACACTTATGTCTTTTGGTTCACACAAGGTTACAGAACGGTTAAGCAAAAATTTTGATGCGTTTCACTATTTAACCTAAATCTGACAGGGCCAGTTACAAAAATTTATGTTTAAATGTACTTAAATTAACACAGTACACTTGAATTAACATCCAATAATTTCACCAACTTTTGAACAACACTATTCCCAATATATGTTGGGTAGGAATCCCTTTTCACATTTGAGAGGACACACACTTGAGAGGAGAGAGGGCAGGCGGATGTTGGCTCTTTCAAAGGGGTAACTGTGTCTTCTCCTGCTTATACATTGCTAGGTTCTATATATATTAACTTTGTTTGTCTAGAATTTTCTTGTTGATCATTCTCGTAGAGTTTGGGCATGGCTCTAGCGGTGTAAGGTTTCCAACTTAGTAATTTAAAGAAGGGTTACTAATCTTGCTTGCGAGGCAACTCTCTTCTAGCCAACTCTGCTCACCTTCTTCTCGTAACTATAAAAAAAAAAGAGTACCAGGCAGAGCAAGGAAAATCCTAATAACTAATTCCCGACATCCGATAGCAGCGTTAAAACTGTCATTGACCTATACTGAATAGATTTCCTCTCCAATTATGCTTGAAATTCCTTCTCTGACTGCTCAGTAATTGTTATCTAGATATACATATGTATATATATATATATATATATATATATATATATATATATATATATATATATATATATATATATATATATATATATATATACATACATACAGTGTGTGTGTAAATTGAAATGTGGCACCAATGTCTCTTCAAACCCATAAAAGCGTGTATCTAGATTACAATTACTGAGCAGTCAGAGAAGGAACTTAAAGCATAATTGGAGAGGAAATCTATTCAGTATAGGTCAGTGACAGTTACACTGCCTGGTAAGAAAAACTTCTTAATGGCTTGGGCGTAAGGTTTACACACATCAAATATATATATATATATATATATATATATATATATATATATATATGTGTGTGTGTGTGTGTGTGTGTGTGTGTGTGTCTCCGTATGTCCATGATGAAATATCAGTTATGTCATCGTGAAAAGAAAAATGTCGTGTCACGCAATTTTTTTGTTTGCTGATCTTGCAGATTCCTTTCAACTAAAATGCAATGGGGAACTTGACTTTTGATATACTTTAGTTTGTAAATATTTGCACATGGTAAAGAAATGGGCACTTTCCATATAGTAGAGCTGATAGCTCGACTCGGTAGTCTTTGTTAAAATAGTGCCAGTTTCACGTCACATTGAGATAGTGTTGTGTTGGGGGATGATGATATTAAAATTCGAATACAATGAGATAATTTTTGTTGGATTAAGGGACACAATTATGAACAAGCGAAATAGACTTATCCATTTGTTGTTGATACCGGACCGATGGCGTTCTCTGCTCAAGAAAAAATATTCTAAATTAAAACCTATAACTGTACAATAAATGCTGTGTATTGAAATAAAAGTGCGTGTGTGTGGAGGGGGGGGGGGGAGATGCAGCTGGTACAGTATTGCCAAATGTATAGAGTTAAAACTGGCAATTGAATGATATTTGTTTCCTTTTGCAGGGTGAACTGGCGATGCCAGGAGGCGGAAGCAAATCATCTCGTCGGAGGTATCGAAGCCGATCGCTCTCTCAATCCTCCACAGACTCTTATTCCACATGTGAGTATCCTCATGCACACTTTCACATGTAATCTTTTTTATATTGCGGTAAATCATGTATTTTTCTCGTTTGTATAAATATATGTAATTTTGTATCCTTATTAGCACTTGATCTTCATGTATAGGAGAATATTCCACATTCCTCTCTAGCACCTATTCTTTGTTTGTTTAGTCGAGAGTAAGTGAGTGAGAGAATAAACGTTTGTGAAAATGTTACATTATTATTGTTCTAAATATAAGGTGATTTTGCTGTCTCCTTTCAATGTTCATATGATAATGATAAACACTAGAATGTTGCCGGATGTCACGAGACTAGTTATTAGTGACTCCCTTACATTATCGACCTTAAGCATTTTGTTTTTCCATTCATCAGTTCTATATGTGAGCAGGTCCGCTAGATTAATAAATCTAGCGGCTATCAGATCGTAAACTGTCTCTGGCCAGGGAGAATTAGGAAGTGACGTTCCATTTTATATTGTATGCCTGCCATTTATAGTTATTTGGGTAATTGTGTCCTGTATTGCAGATGTATATATATATATATATATATATATATATATATATATATATATATATATATATATATATACATATCTATATAAAGATGGTAGAATGAGATAGTTTGGGCATGCTCGTTGCACTCCCCAAGAGAGATTAGTTCACCAAACTTTCAACTGGACTCCACAAGGCACTGGAAGAGTTGGAAGACCCAGGCCTACATGGCTGAAGACTATGAAGCCAGAAGTAGGTGGTGAATGGAGAAGCATTGAATTAAAAGCTCAAGATAGAGACTTCTGGCGAAATCTAACTGAGGCCCTTTATGTTAATAGGCGTAGGGGGAGATGATTTTATATATATATATATATATATATATATATATATATATATATATATATATATATATATATATATATATATATATATATATATATATATATATATACAAGTGAGGCAAAAAGGGCAGCTGACCTGAGGTGGGGTCAGGGATTGGGTCATTCATATGAAGAGAATAAGAAGAAGTTTTGAAAAGAAGTGAAGAGAGTAAGGAAGGCTGGTTCAAGAATAGAAGAGACAGTGAAAGATGGAAATGGAAGGTTGTTAAAAGGAGAGGAGGCAAGGAAAAGGTGGGCTGAGTATTTTGAAAGTTTACTGAATGTCGAGGATAATAGGGAAGCAGATATAATTGCTGTTGTAGATGTTGAGGTGCCGGTGATGGGAGATGAGAATGAGAGAGAGATTACAAGAGAGGAAGTGAGGAGAGCACTAGACGAAACGAGAGTAGGAAAAGCATCTGGTATGGATGGTGTGAGAGCCGAGATGTTGAAGGAAGGGGTCGTAACTGTACTTGAATGGTTGGTGAGATTGTTTAATATGTGTTTTGTGTTGTCAATGGTACCAGTAGATTGGGTTTGTGCGTGTATTGTACCACTATACAAGGGTAAGGGAGATGTGCATGAGTGATGTAAATCAAGGGGTATTAGTTTGTTGAGTGTAGTTGGAAAAGTGTATGGTAGAGTACTGATTAATAGGATTAAGGATAAAACAGAGCAAGCAATCTGGGAAGTACAGGGGGGTTTTAGAAGAGGTAGGGGTTGTATGAATCAGATTTTTACAGTTTGGCAGATATGCAAGAAATATTTGGGAAAAGGTAAGGATGTTTATGTTGCGTTTATGGATCTGGAGAAAGCGTATGATAGAGTTGATAGGGAAGCAATGTGGAATGTGATAAGGTTACATGGAGTTGGTGGAAAGTTGTTGCAAGCAGTGAAAACATTTCTACAAAGGTAGTAAAGCATGTGTTAGGATAGGAAATGAAGTGAGCGTTTGGTTTCCGGTGAGATTGGGGCTGAGACAGGGATGTGTGATGTCACCGTGGTGGTTTAACTTGTATGTTGATGGAGTGGTGAGCGAGGTGAATGCTCGAGTGCTTGGACGAGGATTGAAACTGGTAGATGAGAATGACCATGAATGGGAGGTAAATCATTTGTTGTTTGCGGATGATACTGTACTGGTTGCAGACGCGGAAGAGAAGCTTGGCCGATCAGTGACAGAATTTGGAAGGGTGTGTGAGAGAAGGAAGTTGAGAGCTAATGTGGTAAGAGTAAGGTTATGAGATGTACGAGAAGGGAAGGTGGTCCGAGGTTGAATGACATGTTGAATGGAGAGTTACTTGAGGAGGTGGATCAGTTTAAGTACTTGTGGTCTGTTGTTGCAGCAAATGGTGGAGCAGAAGCAGATGTACGTCAGAGAGTGAATGAAGGATGCAAAGTGTTGGGAGCAGTTAAGGGAGTAGTAAAAAATAGAGGGTTGGGCATGAATGTAAAGAGAGTTCTGTATGAGAAAGTGATTGTATCAACCGTGATGTATGGATCGGAGTTGTGGGGAATGAAAGTGACGGAGAGACAGAAATTGAATGTGTTTGAGATGAAGTGTCTAAGGAGTGTGGCTGGTGTATCTCGAGTAGATAGGGTTGAGAACGGGTGTAAGCAATGAGTTAGCGGCTAGAGTGGATGTGCATGTGTTGAGGTGGTTTGGCCATGTTGAGAGAATGGAAAATGGCTGTCTGCTAATGAAGGTGATGAATGCAAGAGTTGATGGGAGAAGTACAAGAGGAAGGACAAGGTTTGGGTGGATGAATGGAGTGAAGGAAGCTCTGGGTGATAGGAGGATAGATGTGAGAGAGGCAAGAGAGCGTACTAGAAATAGGAATGAATGGCGAGCGATTGTGACACAGTTACGGTAGGCCCTGCTGCTTCCTCCGGTGCCTAAGATGACCGCGGAGGTAGCAGCAGTAGGGGATTCAGCATTATGAAGCTTCATCTGTGGTGGATAATGTGGGAGGGTGGGCTGTGCCACCCTAGCATTACCAGCCGAACTAGGTTGAGTCCCTTGTCAGGCTGGGAGGAACATAGAGAGGAGACATTTTGTTTCATTTGTTTGATGTCAGCTACCCCCCAAAATTGGGGGAAGTGCCTTGGTATATGTATGTATGTATGTATATATATATATATATATATATATATATATATATATATATATATATATATGTATATATATATATGTATATATATATATATATATATATATATATATATATATATATATATATATATATATATATATATATATATATATATATAATGTGTGTGTATATTGTTACGCCCGTGCTTGCGAGTCCGGCCTTGCTTAAGGAACTCAGGGCAATAACAAAAGAAAAGAACAAAGGAAAGGTCGCCAGTCGGCAATAAGACAAGGAATACCGACAAAATAGATATGGTTACAATAATATTTAAATAAAATTAATAAAAAGGGGGAGCGCAACAGATAAATAGATATATTTACAATAATATTTAAATAAAAATTAACAAAAAAGGGGAGTGCAACAGATAACTATAATTTAATTTAAGCCACGAGATGCTTCAAGGGGAGTTGGGCTCACGTGGAGTTGGGAAGGCCGTGGAAGGATTTCATCACCGCGATTTCATTTCCTGGAAAGGGAAATAGATTAAATTATTAACCGAACACTTACTTCTACAGGCTGGGAATACGATGAAGTCATGTGGTTAAAACTTTTAAGCAAATCAAATGAAAGTGCAAAGCTTAGAGATTTAAACACAACACGTGGGAATCAACACTGTCACAGGGTGAATTAATTAAGGTTAGGAGCAACGGCACACATGGTTGGGACATAAGGAATAGGATAAAAAGGTTCAGTGGGTAGGATCTTTCTTTAAAGGATAAAAGGAAAAAATGGGATGTGATAAAGGAAGGAGAAGGAAGGCTGGGTTAGGACGATGAGGATCTCAAAATCAGACACCTTACCTTGGTAAAAAGGACTCTGGTTCCTCCTTTGTGGAGAATGTGTCACAGGTCCTGCCTCCCTGAAGTCTTGAGAGCGAAAGGAGGTGATGGTGCTCTCACGGAGTTTGATCAGCCAAGGATGATGCTCAGCCGCTCCTAGGTCGATTATAAACCCCCTTTCGCCCATATTGGGGGGAGGAGGGGCGTAATTGGCCTGACTGCTGTCCCATTGGTCATCGGCCTTTGTAACGTCTCCCGATACAATAGGCCTCGTGACTTCTCGGGACTTCCTTTGTGGCAGCGCTGAGCGTCCACGTGCTTTGAAGATGTCTGTCTGGAATGAGACCTCAGGGGAGTAAGGGCTCGTGGCATTTCGACTGGTCCTTGCTGGTGGGGTCTTTTATTTGAAAAAAAGGTGGCGCAATGACCACCAGGAATAGCAATATATATGTATATATAGTTTTTTATCATTATATATATAAGGGATGACTTCAATGATGAAATATGTCAAAAGAAGAGAGGAGAATCAGCAGTAGCCTAAATTTGGATTAGGCACAAGGAATAACATAAAAGGAACCTAGAAAATGGACATGGAGAAACCCAAAATTGAAAAACGAAATCGATTTTATTCTTAGCGAAAAAGTTAAGGTAAATTTAGTTAAAGATGTAACAGTATTAAACAAGTTCAAGGCAAGCGACCATAGAATGGTGAGGAACAAATTTTTTTTAGATCTAAGGAAAGTAAGAGAAAAACTATTTTAAGTAAAGAGCTTAAACACTCATGTAATAAAAGACAAATGTAATGAGTTTAGTTTATTAGTACGAAATGGGTAATCCTGCTACATAATGAAATGTAACCAAGTAAATTTAATAAAATTTGTATTGGAATCAGCGCAATAGATAGGTGAAGAAGTTTCCAAGCAAGATCAAGGAAAACTATTAGAAAAGACCAAAGCAGAAGAAAAGATTGAAAATTAAGTCAAAATCCAAGAGAAATGAAATAGAATTAGCAGAACCTTCAAAACATTTAACAAACTAAAAATGGAAAACCCAAGACATTCATAAAGACAATCAGACCAAAATTGAGGAAACACCAAACAAAGGAAGAAGCATCAAATTGGTGAAAAGAAGACTTGGAATAGGGTGCCAACAGATGTTTTCTTTAACGGAAGAAAATTAAATAATATTAGCAATAGAGGGTGAGTGATGAAAATAGCAGATGGTTTCTATACAATACCATATAATAGTGAAATAAGAAATAAGTTTGCCAATAGAAATAATGAAACACCTGAGCTCGTACTAAAAATAACTAGAATTAGTAAAGAAAGCATTAAAATAAGCAAAGCAACAGGAGCAGATGGCCTAAAAAATTATTTAATAATAGATGGAGAGATTTCATAGTAGTAAAACTCGCTGAACTTTACAGAAAACTTCTGCAAGAATGCTCTATATTTATAATTTGGAAAAACTTCGTCGTTATACTTATTCACAAAAAGGGAAACACAACAGACCTGAAAAATTACAGCTCAATAAGTTTACTCTCCGTAAAATACAAAATATTTACAAAGGTCACGTTAGGCAAATAGAAAGACAGCTCGACTTTAATCAACCAGGACAGTAGGCAGACTTTAGATGTGGGTATTCAACACCGACTATATTCATGTAATTAACCAGATAATGGAAAAATCAATAAAGAATGACGGACTACTAAGTATTACGTTTATTCACTATGAAAAAGCCTATGATTCTGTCAAAACTTCAACAGTAGCGAAAGCCCTTCAGAAACGAGGACTAGATGAATTTTATATAAGAACTATTAAATCATAAAACTACTTGAAGATAGTGAGGAAATTTAGATTGAGAAAAAAGTTAGGCAGGGAGACTCCATCTCTCCTAAATTATAAACAGGAGTAGTTTTTTAAAAATTTTAGGTTTGGAAAATGTGGGAAATAACATGAATGGGAATGCCTTAACAATTCAAGATTAAAAGATGACTGAATTCTGTTTAGTGAATCATGGGAGGAAGTAGAGGAAGCAAAAAAGTAGAACTGAAAAGGAATATAGGAAAACTAAGATGATGTTCAGTGATAATACAGATACAACCAATATGAATTATGGATGAACCTCAAAGGATTATTAATGAAAATATGTACTTAGGACATACATTAAGTGTTTCTCCAGGATATGAGGCGGAAATTTAAAGAAGGATGAGCATGATATGGAGAGCTTCTGTTAAACAAAATAAGATTATGAAAAGTAGGTCACCTTCTTTAGAAAGAAAAGTATTTAATCAAATGGTCATACTAGGATTCTACTTATGCATCAGAAACTTGAAAGCTTACTATAGCCTTAAAACATAAGCTAGTCACAACTCAAAGAGCTATGGAAAGAATAATGGGGGCAATAACACTAAGAGACAGAAAAGAGCAACATAGATACTAGAGCAAACTAAAGCAGAGGATATTCTAACATGTAAGAAGAAGAATTGGACATAGGCAGGACAAATATAAAAAGAATGAGAGTTAATCGATGAACATTACGAATGACAGAATGGGTCCCTAGAGATAGCAAAAAGAAGCAGGGAAGGAAAAAAAGACGATGGTTTGACCAACTGAAGAAAGTTTACGGCTATAGATTGGCACAGAAAGACCATTAACAGACGCAGATAGGCCATGTCTAAGCCCTTTGTTCTGCAGTGTACTAGTAACGGCTGCTGCTTGCTGATGGCAGACACACACACACACACGCACACACACACACACACACACACACACATATATATATATATATATATATATATATATATATATATATATATATATATATATATATATATATATATATATATATATATATAGAGAGAGAGAGAGAGAGATTTTAAAAGGTTATACGTACGCCTTTTCGATTCATGGGTTTTTGGGAAATTGTTTTCTTTATATCAGATGAGTATTTTTAATGCTTTATATATATACTGTATATATATATATATATATATATATATATATATATATATATATATATATATATATATATGTGTGTGTGTGTGTGTGTGTGTGTGTGTGTGTCTGGCTGTATGAATGTATGTAATTTGTATCATTTTATTCATTATATATATTATATATAGATTTTAAAAGGTTATACGTACGCCTTTTCGATTCATGGGTTTTTGGGAAATTGTTTTCTTTATATCAGATGAGTATTTTTAATGTTTTATATATATACTGTATATATATATATATATATATATATATATATATATATATATATACTGTATATATATATATATATATATATATATATATATATATATATATATATATATATATTATATATATATATATATATATATATATATATATATATATATATATATATATATATATATGTGTGTGTGTGTGTGTGTGTGTGTGCGTCTGGCTGTATGAATGTATGTAATTTGTATCATTTTATTCATTTTATATATATATATATATATATATATATATATATATATATATATATATATATATATATATATATATATATGTATGTATATACGTACATACATACATACATAGATCCATACATATAAATTTGATTGGATATGAATAAAAAGTGATGACTAACTTACTTACTTCAGTACTGTATACACTCCATATATCTGTGGATTTTGTAAACATTGTTCTCGTGATATTTGAGAAAATAGATATTAGGAATTTCTAACCAGTAACAGTTGCTTAGGAATTAACCAGTATATATATATATATATATATATATATATATATATATATATATATATATATATATATATATATATATATATATATATAAATAAATATATGTCCCCTGTATATAATATATGCGATATTGCCGTCTTAGTAGCCAGAACCCCATTGATTGAAATATTTTGAAATAAGTAGTGAAGTTAACTTTGCCTTTTTTTGTACGGATGAATTAATCTTAGCTTAGATGATGATGATATGAACGTTTGTAATTTAAGAATTGTGATGATGAAATCTATATATAATAATATTGGTTTACTCTACTGTGTTGTTGATAATTGCTCTGGTCATAATTAAAAGTTTCGTTTGATTATTTATTTATTTGCAGGTATTTAGAGAAGAGTCCTTATTGCCGTGGTTTTTTTTTCTTCCTGACTCAACGTAACATCATGTTGTAATATTTCAGAGATAATTGTGTCTCCGAAATTCTTTCCTAATCACTGTTTTTTTTTTTTTTTTTTTTTTTTTTTTACTCTCTGAATTACATAAGTATGTAAGCAGTATCTTTAATTCTGTGTCATGTTTTTACTTCTAAGTATTCCTTAAATTTGCCTAAACGACACCTTACATCGTCATTCCATTCAGAAATTAATCACTATAAATTCTTTCAAGTTGAACATTACATCCAAACCAGTCTTTATTTTCTATACGACTTCTTCATTTTTGCATCTTCGCAATGTAGTCCTCGCTGTTTTTTATACTGAAAGACGTTATAACCTCAGAAAGTGGCGGCTCTGTAGCAGCAAAGGAAGGAAGAATCGATGATCATTTCATTTTTGTTTAGTATATCAGTAGACTAACTAAAGCGTAGACAATATCTCGATATTTTATTATTTTGTTCAGTTTCTGTTTGGTTGGAAAGAGAGAGAGAGAGAGATCCAGCTGCTCTTTATATCCCCAATCCCATAATTTTTCGTTTCCATCTCCAGGTAACGAAGTGTTCAAGTTAGTGCTTGATATATCTATTCCTTGTAATACACCAACCTATCAATATATCAACTAAGAGTCAAGCCCTTTCACTGTCACCAATAGAAGAAGTTTTATTCCTTAATTGCTTAACGCGTTCAAAATCAGGAGTCAAAATGTTTTTATTTTTTGTTATTCTTCCAGATTTGTTTATGGTTTTTGTCTTTGCTCACATAAAGATATATCTGTCTGATTTTACAGATGTTTAACAAGTATGGATACACTCATAATTTTGACCGTCATAAGTTAAATTAAGGTCCTCATAATATTTCAGGTTTTCTCATGACAAGGCTTTGATTCCTTCCATAATATTCCAATTGTTTATTCTTTTCAACCTTCGGAGCAACCTATTGAATAATCTACCTGCCCCGTAGACACACCCGACATCCATAGTCTTTGTACAGCCAATCCTTGACAAAATTACTTGGATAAATCTCTTGAATGGCTTAGTCAACATTATTTCCTTTTCTAACTTTTTTGGTATCTCTCTGTACGTATATGTTTTTGCCATAAATCTTTAATCAAGGTTCATGTTAAGAAGTATTATAGAATATATTTTTAAACAAGGTTTTAAGATGCAACATAACATCCTTTTTCTTTCACAAATACTCTACTATCCCTGAACGAGTGACTGAAATCCGCTCTCTGCACCTTGCCACCTTTGCATGTACCCAGTTTTTACCACTGCTGTACCTTCTTTACCTTATCTGTTCATCTTTACCTTATCTGTTCATCTTTACCGTATCTGTTCATCTTTACCACTGCTGTACCTTCTTTACCGTATCTGTTCATCTTTACCACTGCTGTACCTTCTTTACCGTATCTGTTCATCCTTCTGCTGTCAGTTTTACCACTGCTGTTCCTTCTTTACCGTATCTGTTCATCCTTCTGCTGTCAGTTTTACCACTGCTGTTCCTTCTTTACCGTATCTGTTCATCCTTCTGCTGTCAGTTTTACCACTGCTGTTCCTTCTTTACCGTATCTGTTCATCCTTCTGCTGTCAGTTTTACCACTGCTGTTCCTTCTTTACCGTATCTGTTCATCCTTCTGC
Source organism: Palaemon carinicauda (assembly GCF_036898095.1). Taxonomy (NCBI): domain Eukaryota; kingdom Metazoa; phylum Arthropoda; class Malacostraca; order Decapoda; family Palaemonidae; genus Palaemon; species Palaemon carinicauda. The sequence continues at coordinate 91,097,467 of NC_090735.1, read as the reverse complement.
TGTCAGTTTTACCACTGCTGTTCCTTCTTTACCGTATCTGTTCATCCTTCTGCTGTCAGTTTTACCACTGCTGTTCCTTCTTTACCGTATCTGTTCATCCTTCTGCTGTCAGTTTTACCACTGCTGTTCCTTCTTTACCGTATCTGTTCATCCTTCTGCTGTCAGTTTTACCACTGCTGTTCCTTCTTTACCGTATCTGTTCATCCTTCTGCTGTCAGTTTTACCACTGCTGTTCCTTCTTTACCGTATCTGTTCATCCTTCTGCTGTCAGTTTTACCACTGCTGTACCTTCTTTACCGTATCTGTTCATCCTTCTGCTGTCAGTTTTACCACTGCTGTTCCTTCTTTACCGTATCTGTTCATCCTTCTGCTGTCAGTTTTACCACTGCTGTTCCTTCTTTACCGTATCTGTTCATCCTTCTGCTGTCAGTTTTACCACTGCTGTACCTTCTTTACCGTATATGTTCATCCTTCTGCTGTCTAACCTCCCTCTCCCACACATCAAGGCCATAAGGCCCGATTTCCTTTAATTCAACCCATTACTATGCGATTTATTGTATAACAATACTTGCTTAAACTTCTTTATACATTATAGGCATCTTGTTGGGACCTAATATTGCTCTATGAATTCATTAAGGAATCGGTCAAGAGAATTTACTAAGCACAAGGAGCTTTAAAAGGAGATTTCAACTTGAAGTTTTATAGCGGTCAATACTGTTATTTGCCTTGAGATTTTATTGCTTCAGTCCTCGTTATTGGGTTTCCTAGGGGCTATTATTTTATAGCCGATTTTCTTCTTATAATACGAAAGGATTTTAAGGAAAAACTTTAAGTGGATAATACACAAACGTAGAGGCTATCATATTATAAGAGTCCGGTTTACATCGGTAAATTTTTTTCCAGTGTTGACGTAACGGTTCTTACCAGTGAATATGTAGTTTCTTTTCAGTAAAATTTTAGTATTTTTTTACGCATCATATGTAGGGATAAATGTGGAGTTTTTATTCATAGAATATGTTGAGATAATTTTTCAATAATATGGATAAAATTAATGTATTTCAAAAAGCATTTACTGATTATTTTCTTTTTTCTATCATTCTTACTTACTTGCATTCCTTGTGTTTTTACTTTATTTTGTTATTCAATGTGTCTATGCTTCTGAAAATCATTAGGATCTAGACCAGATTAAGCTGAAAACATGCAAGATAAAATTATGTATTCTCTTGTTGCAAGATCACGCACCTTTCAAAAGGGGGAACAATATGTTGAAGCATTCCTGGGACTGCTCGAATAACCATAGATAGAATTGACGGGGCAGAACGAAAGCCAGATTCCAAGACAAAGGGACAACTATCGGGAGACTCGACTGCAATCAATAGATAGAAGTTTTAAAGTGAAAAGCATAATCGGAAACTTCACTGTCTTTCCATCTTGCTCATAAAGGGAAGTTGAGGACTCTCTCTCTCTCTCTCTCTCTCTCTCTCTCATGCGAGCGGAAAGAATAAGAATAATATTGATGAAGCAAAATTATCTGATATATTCGTATGAAATACAATTTATTCCTTCTTACTCATTCAATTGAAGTTGACTAGTACTTAATTCTCCTCTGTATTTATTGGTAAAATGTTTATAAGTACCAGATACAGTGTAATGTTATAAGTACTATTGCGTAAACGGTATAATGAAAGCTCTTTATTACTATTATCTTTATTACTTGCTAAGCTACAACCCTAGTTGGAACAGTAGGATGCTTTTAGGTCAGGGTTCCAACAGGGAAAATAGCCCAGTGAGAAAAGGAAACAAGGAAAAAGGAAATATTTCAACAACAGTAACAATATTAAAATAAATATTTCCTATATAAACTGTAAAAAAACTATTAAAACAAGAGGAAGAGAAATAAGATAGAATAATGTGCCCGAGTATACCCTCAAGCAAGAGAACTCTAACCCAAGACGGTGGAAGACCATGGCACTACCTCAGAATAGAGAACAATATTTTGATTTTGGAATATCCTCCCAGAAGAGCTGCTTACCACAGATGGAGTCTCTTCTACCCTTACCAAGAGGAAAGTTACCACTGAACAATTGGGTGAAGAATTGTTTGGTAATCTAAGTGTTGTCAGGTGTATGAGGACAAAGAATCTGTAAATAATAAGCCAGACTGTTCAGTGTATGTGTAGGCAAAGGGAAACTGAACCCTAACCAGAGAGAAAGATCTAATGGCCGGTCATAGGACCCCATAACACTAGCGGTAGTATCTCAACGGGTGGCTGAGGCCTGGTCAACCTACCTACCTACCTTAATAGCGAAACGTCTACGTCATACTCCTGTCGTTTATTTTTTTATTTACAATCTTGTGAAAGGAAATATTTGTGCTTCATGTATTTCGTGGGGAAAAAAGTCCGCCAGTCATCAGTAACAAGGAAGTCTGTCTTTTTTTTTTTTTTTTTTTTTCAAGTTTTTTTGCGTGATTGAGCCAGTGGGGAAAGAACAAAGCTTATATATTGTGCTTCGGAACTCTCTTTTTTTCTTATCAATGATACGGGTACCGACAACAGTTTTTATTTAGATTAAAATGGAAATAGGAGACTATCTGTATCATGTTTTGCCAGTTTTAGACAAAATATATAAAGTAAATCCCAATATGGTATAGGATCTGGCTGTGAACGAGTGTATAAATGAGAGAGAGAGAGAGAGAGAGAGAGAGAGAGAGAGAGAGAGGGAGAGACTACAATAACTGGGAGAATATTTACATAAAATTCTTTGTAAACTTTCTGTTATGTAAATGTGGTTTGAAAATAATTCTGTATATTGGGAGGAGGCTCGCAAGTTAAGAAGCCGATTTTATGCATTGTCAGGGCCTCAACCTACGGCAGGTGTGTGTGGTAATGATTTAAACGAGGACGAGGGGTTCCGGGGGAATATCTGGACAAGGCTTAACCAAGTACTACTTATCATGTTTTATTTGCAGTCAGCTTCATGGAAACATGCTGCTTTTGAAGTTTACCTTCATATTTATGTAAATTCGATCACATTACATACACATATAATATACATTACATATATATATATATATATATATATATATATATATATATATATATATATATATATATATATGTATATGTATATGTATATGTATATGTATATGTATATGTATATGTATATGTATATGTATATATATATATATATATATATATATATATATATATATATATATATATATATATATATATATATTTGTTCCAACACGGAGTACTTACCTTAGGAGTATCTGGGATCTCCTCCCATCCGACCAGAATTTTGTGTAGTTTACCCTATTCCCGTTCTCTATGCGGGGTAATCTCTGGCGGAGTGATACGCGCCCGGAGATGACCCGGGATCAGAGAGCATGCTTTCTCAGGTCTCGCTCCTCAGTAAGTTTCTGGTCGCGTCGGCGTTAACACACTGACGCTCTCTCTCTCTAACCCAGTGCGACTCTTTGTGTTCCCGATCCCTTTGTGTCCCACGTGGTCCCTTGTGTGCTTCCCTTTCTTTCCCTCTGTGTTCCTGTGTCTCGCGGTATATTGCTCATGCGTTATGGAGCAGCCCCGTTGTTGCCCTGGGCGTATGGCCGGCAAATCGTGTGGCGCTTTTCTCTCAAAACCCGAAGTTGACCCGCACTCCTTGTGTTCGTCGTGTTAGGGCAGTGTGTGTTCCCCTACAGCCACGTGTCCGGAGTGCGAGTCCTGGAATGAAGTGCAGTGGGTGCGTTACGGCACAAAAAAGAAGAAAGCCTCTCAACGGTCTGAGGAAGCCCAACGTCTCTTCGCCTCTCGCTTCGCCCGGCGTCCCGTCGGATAGAGCTTCTCTACCTTCTCCCCCTACCCAGAGTACGGGTCGAGGTAAGTCTGTTGCGGGGAAGCGGCCGGTGGCCCTTCCCCAGGAGTCTGAATTACCAGACAGTGGTATTGTGTCTTCTGTCCAGGCAAGTGGGGGGCCTGAGGGAGCGGCGGGTGTGTTTTCGGGGGACAGGGCCCTGGACAAAGCAGGCCCCGTATCTTCGGACGATCCTATCTGGGGAAAGACGGCAGCAGTTTCTTCTCCCGCCTCTTGGGCGGGCTTTTCAGGTGCGTCAGCAGCCAAGGGTGACGTCGAGAAGGACGACTCGCCACCATCAGACGCCCTCGTGTGGGCGCCTCCCAAGACGCCCTTCAGATCACCCCACAGAATGGAAGAGGAGTTTGAGACCTGGTTCCCCAACGAGGAGCTCCCCCTCTCCCCTCCAACACCGTCAGCGTCGTTCCCAGCGGTTTTTATGGAGCCTGCGTCGTCGGTCGGGCCCCATGCAGAACCGACAACGACACGTGTACTTTCGGACCTTCCAAGACCCTACAGATCATCGGCTTCCTCGTTTGAGGCCTACTCTTACTCGTCAGATGAAGGAGCCCCGAGAGACCATAGAAGGCGATGGGATAGGTCTCGCAGGAGACGATCACGTTCGCGCTCGACTTCAAGACCCGAAACGTGGATAGATGTTCAAGGTCCCCCAGGAGGAAATTCAGGAGAAGTCTTTCGCCGGAGGAAGAATGGGTGCGGGTTTCTATCATCGACGGGAGCAGATTTGTCCGACAGAGGAGCTCGTCGCATCAGACGTCGAGGGACAGGCATAGGTCCGAGAAGGTTCCGACTCCACCCGCCCAGCGGGGAGAGTCGCCCCTTCAGTCTGGCAGCCGCGTCCCTCCTTCAAGATCTCCAAGGAGACGTCCAGAACAAGAGAGGTTCTTTTCCTCGACGGGCAAGCCTGCAGACCCCTGGTCCTCCAGAAGCGCGGAAATTGGACCACTCCAAGAGGATGCCACCTCCTGGTACGGCTCCCCCCGTCGGAGGTCCGTCGTCACGAGAACTAGGACCCCCCGTGGACAAGAGAGAGGAGGGGGAAGAAGGCTCTCCAGCAGAGGTTTCCGCTTACCATAGAATCATAGGCCTCATCTGGCGACACCATAGGCTGGATGAACCGGAGCGCTTGTCTGACGAGTTCTGGCTCTCGAGCCTCAACAGGATGGTGGATGCCCATGTTCAACAGAAGCCCTCACTAGCGCTCCCGGTGGCTAGAGACGTGAAGCTGGGATTGGCACATGTGAGCAAGGTAGTGGCCAACCATGCGGAGGCCCCCAAGAACCAGAGCGCCTCTAGGCTTCTCCAGGGCCTAAAGACTCAGTCGCGGTTATACCTCCCGGAAGGCCACCACGCAGGACCCTGCACAGTAGAACCAGCAGTCACCATCTTGGGACAAGGCGCAGCAGAAGAAAGGGCGACCACAGCCCCAGTTTGTTTCTCACCAACAGAGACCGCCATGATGGAGAAACTGTCCAGGGACCTGGTGCATGTGTCATCCTGGCTGGATTGGTGGGCCGCCACTCTGGTAGCGTTCCAATCCTCGTACGACCTAGCGGTTCCAGAAAATCAGGCCCTGCTGAAAGAGCTGATTAGCTCGGGAGGTAAGGCCCTGAAGTTCCTTTCCTATCAGTCAATTACGCAAACCGCTAACTGGATCCTGAGGAAAAGGGACACTGTACTCAGCAAACTGGTAAGGCGGCTCCCTGACAGAGAGGCCAGGTCCCTCAGGAGTCTTCCAGTGTGGGGTGAGACTGTCTTCCCCCTCAAGGAAGTAGAAGTGATGGAGAGGGTGAGAAAGTTAAAGGATGTGGGGGAACCGAGACCACCTCCAGCAAGAAGATCCAACTATAGAAGACCTCCTTCGGATGTCCCTCTCCCTCCTCGCGCCTCACCTAACCAGCCCAGGAGAGACGCTCCTACTATGTCCTGGCAGCAGCCTTCTCAGCCCTCCCGTAGGGGATCTGCAACCACGCAGTCAACTTTTAGGCCCTCCTACTCGGCCTCCAGAAGAGGGCGTTCCGGCCGTGCCTCCCGAAGGAGATAGGGAGGGAGGCCCCCTACTCCTGCCGAAGCCTCAGGTGGGGGGATGCCTCAAAAATTCTTGGCAAGCATGGCAGGACCACGGGTCGGATCCGTGGACAGTGACGGTCCTGAAGTAAGGATACAGGGTGCCCTTCCTGGCGGAACCCCCACCTCTGATACCAGATCTACAGGCGGAATGGTTGACACCAAAAGACCCCCTGAGAAGGACAGCCCTGCAAGAAGAAGTCTCTGCTATGTTAGCGAAAGGGGCAATGGAGCCAGTCAAGAACCCAGGCCCAGGGTTCTACAGCAGACTCTTCCTGGTGGAAAAAGCGACAGGGGGATGGAGACCAGTTTTAGACATCTCAGTCCTCAACAAGTTCGTGTGCAAAACCGACTTTAAGATGGACGCTCCGAAGTCAGTCCTAGCGGCCTTGAGGGAAGGAGACTTCATGATGTTGATAGACCTCTAGGATGCATACTTCCAGATCCCTGTCCACCCCTCCAGCAGGAAGTATCTAAGGGTGAAATGGGGTACCCAAACGTTGCAGTTCAAGACCCTCTGCTTCGGTCTATCCACAGCCCCTCAGGTCTTCACGAGGATCTTCGCGACAGTCTCAGCCTGGGCACACGAACAGGGCATCCGCCTGATTCGGTACCTGGATGACTGGTTGTTGCTTTCAGACTCAAGGGAAGTACTGAGGGGGCAAGGCGCGAAGCTCCTGCAGTTCTGCAACGTCCTGGGTATCACCATCAACCTGCAGAAATCCCAATTGATACCCTCCACAAGGATGACCTACCTCGGGATGGTCCTGGACTCCCGCTTGGCGAAAGCATTCCCTTCCGCGAAGAGACTAGACAACCTGAACCAGATCCTACGGCCCTTTCTGTCGGGTCAGCCCAGGATGGCCAAGGACTGGCAGAGACTGATAGGTCACTTCGTGTCGTTGGAGAAGCTAGTCCCTCAGGGAAGACTCAAGCTCAGGGGAGTTCAGTGGAACCTGAAAGAAGCCAGGAACCAGAGAGACTCCCCTCACAAAGTAGTTTCGGTGACCACGGAAACGAAGGAGGTCCTCGAGTGGTGGATCGACACTTCGAACACCCTCAAGGGGATGCCCTTCACGGCCGACCCTCCGGAGATGCTCCTCTTCACGGACGCCTCCAAGAAGGGTTGGGGTGCTCACCTCCTCGACAGTACAGCGAGAGGAAGGTGGGGACCCGAGGAGAAAAACCTGCACATCAATGTAGTGGAAATGATGGCAGTACAGAAGGCGTGGCTGGAGTTTGTCCAGAAGCTCCAGGGAAACACCGTGGCGTTGATGTGCGACAACGCCACCGTAGTTGCATACATAAAGAAGCAAGGAGGACTAAAATCAAAGTTGTGCAGCCTCACGTTGGAATTTCTGGAATGGGCGGAGAGGGAGCAGATCTAGATCTCGGCCAGGTTCATTTCAGGGAAAAGGAACGACCCAGCCGACGGCCTCAACAGAGTGGGTCAGGTGGTGGGGTCCGAGTGGTCCCTCCACCCAGAAGTGGCCAAGACTCTGATCCAGAAGTGGGGTTCGCCGGTAATAGACCTCTTTGCCATGAGACTAAACGCACAGCTCCCTGTGTTTTGTTCTCCTGTGCCAGACCCGGGAGCAGCGTTCGAGGATGCCTTCCAGCATCCCTGGGACAACTTCGACGTGTACGCCTTCCCTCCCTTCGGAATGCTCAGACAAGTTCTCAACAGGGTGAGGAGAGTGAGCAACCTGTGGATGACTTTGGTAGCGCCCTGGTGGCCGGAGAGAGAGTAGTTCGCAGACTTAAAGGAACTGGCGCGTCTTCCACCTTGGCCCCTTCCGGACAGGTCAGACCTGCTCCGGCAACCACACTTTCAAAGGTTCCATGAGAACCCTCGGTCCCTCTGCCTTCACGCGTGGAGGTTATCGAGCGTCTCCTGAGTAAGGAAGGCTATTCGGCGAAGACGGCAACGAGCATGTCGGGTTACCCGAGACGTTCTTCGGCCGCTGTGTACCAGGCAAAATGGGCTACCTTCACGAAGTGGTGCGCCGCTGAGAATATCAAGCCGTTGAGAGCCTCGGTCCCGGAGATAGCCGACTTCTTAGTCTATCCCAGGGACGAGGAAATCATGTCCATCCCAGCCATTAAAGGAGTTAGAGCAGCCCTAGGTCAAGTCTTCCTCCGAAGGGCATCGACCTAGGTTCCTCCAGACACATCTCGATGCTCATCAAGAGCTTTGAGCAATCATGCCCTCCACAAGCGGTTAGAGTGCCCCAGTGGGACGTGGCTAGGGTCCTGAAGATGCTTTCAGAGCCTCCCTTCGAACCCCTAAAGGACATCCTAGACAAAGAACTCGCACTCAAGACAGTTTTCCTGTTGGCACTAGCTTCGGCAAAACGAGTAGGGGAACTTCATGGACTTTCATACGAGGTGTCACACTCGAAGGGCTGGCGTGAAGCTACCTTCAAGTTCGTTCCATCCTTCGTGGCCAAGACCCAGAACCCAGCAGTCTAGGACCCCAAGTTTGAAGGATTTTAGGTACCGGCAATCCCACGTTCAGACAACCCCAAGGACTTGCGGCTGTGCCCTGTCAGAGCAGTACGGAAGTACTTGGAGAGGATGGCCAGGCTGAGGCCCGAAGTCAAGAATCTCTTCGTTTCTTCAGGATTGGTGAAGAAACCGGTATCCAATAACACGATCTCCTTCTGGTTACGGCAAGTGATCAGGAGAGCCTACAGTAGTGTAGGAATTCCTATTCCAGGTAAACCCAGGGCCCACGACATCAGAGGACTGAGTACCTCTCTGGCCTTTTGAGAAGAACATGACAGTCGGCCAAATCCTGAGGGCTGGTACTTGGACCAATCAGTCAACCTTCATAGCTCACTACTTGAAGGAATGCTCGTGGAGGTCCTTGGATGGGTTCTCCCTCGGTCTCGTCATTTCAGCGCTTCAGAAGATTTAAAGATATAGCCCCAGGGAACCTACGGGCAGTAAGTCCAAGAGACACAGGTTCCTTTTCCTTACTTCCCCCCCCCCGGTTACCGAATTACCTTCCCTAAATGGACTCTGAAGGCCTTTAACTACCATGAGATACATCGTCACTGAAGGGATACACTGCCAAAGCATTTTTTACAGAGGTAAGCCACTTAGACACTAAGTTAGTTTTTTTGGGTAGTTTTCCCTATTTCGAGCATTTTCTTTCGGTGGGTCAGCGGAACCTAGCCCCCTATCTAGGTTTCCCCTTTTTTGCTTCCATCATCCCGGTCTCAGCCCTGCAGTACACTCCCACCTCCTAAGGTATTAGTCTCCTAAGAAAGTAGTTCGAGGTGAGTACTCCGTATTGGAACAAATCACCAATTTTAAGTAATTTGTATTTTTCCTAACAGTACTTACCTCGAACTACTTTCGGGTTATGGCCCACCCATCCTTCCCCGAGTGACTTACAGGACTTAATAGAGAGAGGAGAACCTCTTTCCACCAAAACTTACTGAGGAGCGAGACCTGAGAGAGCATGCTCTCTGACCCCAGGTCATCTCTGGCCGCGTATCACTCTGCCAGAGATTACCCTGCATAGAGAACGGGAATAGGGTAAACTACACAGAATTCTGGTTGGATGGGAGGAGATCCCAGATACTCATAAGAAAGTAGTTCGAGGTAAGTACTGTTAGGAAAAATACAAATTACTTAAAATTTGTGATATATATATATATATATATATATATATATATATATATATATATATATATATATATATATATATATATATACTGTATATCCTATTAATCCTTTCTCCTTCCAATGATATTCAATAATATTTCATCTTCTATTGCATACTCCGTTCTCATCATATCTGTCTCTCTTCTATTTATCTTCAGCCTAACCTCGTATGATATTTCATGCATTCTGGATTAATGAGGTAGAATCATTTAAGAATTTAGGAACTATGATCTCCAATACAGGCTCTTTAGAATTAGAGTTTAGAGAAAGATTGAAAAAAGCAAATCAGACGATGGCTATGTTAAGTAAAATTTGGAAATCAAATCGCCTGAAATTACATATAAAAATCAGATTATATAGCAGTTTAGTGAGATCGGTGTTATTCTATGGACATGAGTCATGGTATGACAATGAAACGATCTCCAATAGATTTAGTAGATTTGAGAACAAAGCCCTCAGAAGGATATTTGGAGTTAAATGACAGGACAGGATTAGAAATGAAATGATTAGAGCGATTACTCTTGTGCCATATGTGGATGAAATTATGATGAGGGGTAGATGGAGATGGTTTGGGCATGCTCTTCGCACTCCCCAAGAGATATTAGTTCACCAACCGTTCAGCTGGGCTCCAAAAGGCACTAGAAGAGTTGGAAGACCAAGGGCTACATGGCTGAGGACTCTGAAGTGCGAAGTAGGAGTTGATGAATGGTGAAGTATTGAATTAAAAGCTCAAGATAGGGATGACTGGCGAAATTTAACTGAGGCCCTTTGCGTTAATAGGTGTAGGAGGAGATGATGATGATGATGATATATATATACAGTATATATATATATATATATATATATATATATATATATATATATATATATATATATATATATATATATGTATATATATATATATGTGTGTGTGTGTATATGTGTGTGTTTGTGTATTAATATGTGTGTATATAAATATAAATATATATATATATATATATATATATATATATATATATATATATATACATATATATACATATATATATATATATATATATATATATATATATATATATATATATATATATATATATATATATATATATATACAGTATACAGTATATAAATATATATATATATATATATATATATATATATATATATATATATATATATATATATATATGTTTGTGTGTATATATGAATATATATATATATATATATATATATATATATATATATATATATATGTATATATATATATATATATATATTATATATATATATATATATGTATATATATACATATATATATTACACATACACAGTATATGTATCTATATGTATATATTTATGTATATATATATATATATATATATATATATATATATTATATATACAGTATATATTTTTTATATATATATATATGTACAGTATATATTTTATATATATATATATATATATATATATATATATATATATATATATATATATATATAGATATATATATATATATACAGTATATATTTTATATATGTATATATACAGTATATATATTTTATATATATATATATATATATATATATATATATATATATATATATATATATAGAGAGAGAGAGAGAGAGAGAGAGAGAGAGAGAGAGAGAGAGAGAGAGAGAGAGA
>NC_090735.1:91063700-91081200 GCF_036898095.1 Palaemon carinicauda | reverse complement strand
GATCGATGTATCAATCATATTGTGGTACTCCTCTTTCCCAATTTATATTAGCCTAGTGGGATTCTAGCGCACGTTTCATTATATTCCATTTCGGGAGGTAAATAGAAGTCATAGACCTTTTATATAATACGCTTAATTAATCTCTCTCTCTCTCTCTCTCTCTCTCTCTCTCTCTCTCTCTCTCTCTCTCTCTCTCTCAGTGCTCACGCTTATAAACTTTCTTTGTTCCAACACGAATACTTACCTCGAACTACTTTCTTTAGGAGGTCACTTGTGATCTCTTCTCTGCCGACCAGAGTTTTGAGTAGTTACCCCCCGCTCCGCGCCCTAAGTAGCCTTACCCCCGGCATCCAGGAATGTGCCCCGAGGGTAGGATTAAGGGAGGTCGCTAGATTGCTGGGTCAGCATCGCCATTAAGTTCTCTGGTCGCGAGGCGATAACATCCCTCGCTCTCGTATCTCTGTCGATCCTTTGTGTGCGTTCTGTGCCCCACGTGTTCCCAGCGTGGCAACTTGCGTTTTTTCCAGTGTGCTTTCCCAAGTGTTCCTGTGCGTTCACTTTTCAACCGTGTGCTTACCCAGTGTTTAATTCATTTCCTTAAGTGCTTGTGTCGTGCGTTGTGTGCGTTATGGAGCAGGTTCGCCGTTGTCCTGGGCCTAGAGCCGGGAAATCGTGTGGAGCATTCCTCTCCAAGCCCGAAGTGGATCCTCACTCCCTTTGTTCCTCCTGTAAGGGTAAAGTTTGCTCGTCAGCAGACACGTGCCCCGAGTGCGTAGACTGGAGCGATATACAGTGGGTACGTTATGGTACCAAGAAGAGAAAATCAGCGAAACGTTCCCCCAGGAAAGTTAGTGTTTCCTCGCCGATACCGTCACCCAGTGAGCGGTCCGACGGGGTCTCGGTTTCGCCGTCCCCTACACAAAGTAGGGGACGAGGTAAGTCTAGTGTGGTGGATGAGCAAGGCGTCCTATCCCAGGAGCCCAGTGTTAGTGCAGGGCCAGTAGCAGGCCTCTCTAGGGCTAGTGAAGTCCGGAGAGTCGGCCCTTGTGCCCCGGGGGCACGCTTCCTCCGATGACCCCGTGTGGGGTAGTAACGCAGTCTCAGTGTCGCCGCCGCCCTCGTGGGCTTGTGCTTCTGGCTCCTCTTTAGGGGGAGATAACCAGAGTAAAGTCCAACCTGCAGGTCACGATGCCTACGGTTGGAGGCTCCCGAAGACGCCGGGTAGGTCTCCCCTGAGGATGGATGTAGCCCTGGATCCCTGGCTCCCGGACATGGAACGGTTTGAGTCGTTCCCAACCCTTCCCACGGAAGTTCCCGATGACTTCCTCCAGCCCTCGACCTCTGGCATTCAACGCCCGAAGAAGTCCCCCGCAGTCCCCGCTTCCAGCTGACACGTGGTGAACACAGTGTCGTCTGGCTCTTCGGACATCTATTCCTCGTCAGAGGAAGAGGTCAGGGTGAAACACCGCCGTCGATGGGAGCGGTCCAGGACCGAGCGTTCCAGGTCAAGGTCGCGCTCTCGTTACAGCAGGAAGCCCTCCCGCTCCCCGAGGCGTAAGTATAGGAGAAGTGTATCTCCCGGGGGCGCCTAGATCTACGTTTCGTCGCGGGAATCGAAGGTGCTTCGTTCCCCGGACCACCAGTCCAGCGAGCAGTCCCCAAGGCGGCCGCCCTCCAAGCACGGCCTTGACCCTCGCGACCTGGCTCGCAGGAAAGACCTCTCAATTAAGCATAAGTCCTCGAGTCCTCCGGTTTACTCCGCCCAGCGGGGGGAACCGCGCTTCTTACCAGGCAGCCAGGCCGAACCAGCCCAGCTGGTGCGGCCTTCAGTTCGGAAGGAACGGTTCCCGCTGTCGGGTCAGCCCCCGGGAACCGCGCCCTCAGCACCCAGAGCCTTCGGGGGTACGAGACTCCCCGCTGAACCAGCGGTGCCTACACTATCCCGAGCCCCTGGTGCGGTCTAACCTGCAGATGAGGTCCAGTACCTTGGCAGGACGGCGCCCCTGGCCCCGAGGGCTAGGCGTCCGGTCGGCAAGCCCGGTAAACCGACTCCCCCGCCCCAGGCCGAGGCCTCGGCTGACGGGGGAGAGGGCTCCCCGACAGAAGACTCCGCCTATAGGAGAGTGGTTAGCCTGATCAGAAGGCACCACGGAATAGCGGTCCTGCAGCGACAGATGGAGATTCCTGGAGGTCGAGTCTCCTGAGAATTATGCAAACTCCCTCCCAGCCTAAGACGTCCCTGGCACTCCCTCTGGCCCGAGACCTAGTTCTAGGGCAAGAGTTTATAGACAAAGTGGTGGCTGGCAATGCCGAGGCTCCCAAGACCCAGAGTGCCTCTAAATTACTCCAGGGCCTCAAGAACCAAGGGAAGGTCTATGTGCCCGAAGGACGTCGCCCAGGCCCTTGTAAAGTGGAGACGGCCGTGGACGTTCTGAGCCAAGGCGTTTCTGACGACAGAGCCTCTTCGGCCCCAGTCTGTTTCTCACCTGCAGAGGCCTCCATGATGGAGGAGATGTCGCGAGACTTGGTTAACGTCTCCTCTTGGCTAGACTGGTGGGCTTCCACGTTGGTGGGTGTGCAAGCCTCCTACGACCCCGAGGACCCTGACCAGCAAGGCCTGATGAGGGACCTCATTACCTCCAGGGGTAAAACCCTCAAATTCTTGACGTATAAGTCTCTCGCCCTTACAGCCAACTGGGTTCTCCGTAAGAGAGACACTGTTCTTACCAAAGTGTCTCGAAAGGTACCGGACAGGGAGGCGCGAGAAATTCGCAGCCTCCCCCTGTGGGGAGAGTCTCTTTTTCCTATGAAAGAGTTAGAGGCCTTGATGGAAAAGGTCTCGAATAAGGAGGAGGCCAACGTCACCAGACCGGCAGCTTCAAGGAGACCTCCATACAAGAGGTCTGTCTCGGACAGCGCCGCGACGCCCCAAGCCTCTTCCAGCACTACGAGGAGAGAGGCCCCCTCTTCCTCCTGGTCCTCAACTCCGCAACCCTCCCGCAGAGGAGCTGCAGCGCCCTCAAGCTCCTTCAGGTCGGGTTACTCCGCTTCTAGGAGAGGCAGATCAGGCCGCTCCTCTAGAAGAAGGTAGAGTGGGAGGCCCCCTATCCCCGCCCAAGCCTCGGGTTGGGGAATGCCTCAGACAACATTGGCAAGCATGGAAGGCTCAAGGAGCAGAGCCTTGGACAGTGTCCGTCCTAAAGGAGGGTTACAGACTCCCGTTCCTGGCGAATCCACCCCCTCTTATTCCGGCCAACCGGACGGAATGGCTAGCGCCCAAAGATCCGGTAAAGAGGGCCGCCCTTCAAGAGGAGGTGTCCTCCATGTTAGAGAAGGGCGCCATGGAAGAAGTTCCTCTCCCAGGACCAGGTTTCTACAGTCGCCTGTTCCTGGTAGAGAAAGCGACGGGGGGGGGTGGAGACCGGTTATAGATCTGTCGGCTCTCAACAAGTTCGTCAAGAAGACGGACTTCAAGATGGACACGCCAAAGTCAGTCCTGCTGTCCTTGAGGGAGAAAGATTTTATGATGACCGTCGACCTCAAGGACGCATATTTCCAAATTCCGATCCACCCATCGAGTTGGAAGTTCCTCCGGGTGAAATGGGGTTCCCAGATCCTGCAATTCAGGGCTCTTTGCTTCGGTCTGTCAACAGCGCCCCAGGTGTTCACGAGAGTCTTCACGACTGTATCAGTGTGGGCTCACGAACGTGGCATCCGCCTTATCAGATACCTGGACGACTGGTTGCTCCTTTCCGCCTCAAAGGTCCTCTTGGAAGAACAAGGGAAAAGTCTCCTTCAGTTTTGCAGAGATCTGGGGATTGTCATCAACCCAAAGAAGTCAAATCTATCCCCGTCCAACAGAATGAACTACTTGGGGATGACATTGGACACCATTCAAGGGAAAGTTTTCCCTTCGGAGGACAGGATCAAGAACCTCAGGCACATCATCAAGCCCTTCCTATCAGAACAACCCAGGAGAGCGAAAGACTGGCAGAGGCTGATAGGCCACCTGGTCTCGGAGAAACTAGTTCCACAAGGGAGGATAAAGCTCAGATCCATTCAATGGAATCTTAAGAGCCTCTGGTGCCAGACACACTCACAACAAGTGCTAATTCGAGTCCTTCCAGACACAAGACCCTCCCTGGAATGGTGGTACTGCCAGTCGAACTCCCTCAAGGGGATGCCCTTCGGGACCAGCCCTCCAGAATTACTCCTGTTCACAGACGCCTCCAACCAAGGGTGGGGAGCCCACCTCCTCGACGGGACGGCACGAGGTACCTGGTTGGAAGGGGAAAAGCAACTCCACATCAATGTCCTGGAGTTGAAAGCAGTCCAGAAGGCGTGCTTACACTTCGCAAGTCTGCTAAAAGGAAACACCGTGGCGTTGATGTGCGACAACGCCACGGTAGTAGCATACATAAAGAAGCAGGGGGGCTTGAAATCGAGGGAGTTGTGCGATCTCACCATAAAGATTCTGAATTGGGCAGAGGAAAATCACGTGGTGTTATTAGCAAGGTTCATTCCCGGGAAGAAAAACGTTCTGGCCGACGGCCTCAGCAGAATGGGCCAGATAGTAGGGACAGAGTGGTCCCTCCTCCCGGAAGTAGCCAGGCTCGTCATTCAGCGTTGGGGTTCCCTGGTGATGGACCTCTTTGCAACGAAACTCAACGCCCAACTCCCAGTCTATTGCTCCCCTGTGCCAGACCCGAAAGCAGCCTTGGAAGACGCCTTTCAGCACAAGTGGGACAATCTGGATGTTTACGCTTTTCCCCCCTTCACGTTGATAAGGCAAGTGCTCAACAGAGTAAGGGCTGCCCGAAACCTAAAGATGACTTTGGTAGTGCCCTGGTGGCCGGAGAGGGAGTGGTTCGCAGACCTAAAAGACCTAACGAGTCACCCGCCGTGGCCTCTACCCGCCAGGTCAGACCTTCTGCACCAGCCTCACTTTCTCAAGCTCCACGACAACCCACTCTCCCTTCGTCTTCACACCTGGAGACTATCCAGCGGCTCCTGAAGAAGGAAGGTTATTCTCCCTCCACGGCTAAGAGAATGTCGCTATACCTGAGAAAGTCGTCAATCGCGATATACCAGGCAAAATGGGCCTCCTTCACAAAGTGGTGCACTGAGAGGCACATTAGACCTCTTAAGGCCTCTGTCCCAGACATAGCAGAGTTTCTGGTGTTTCTCAGGGACAAAGTAGGGATGTCAATCCCAGCCATAAAAGGAATTCGGGCTGCCTTAGGCCAAGTCTTCCTCCTGAAGGGCATCGACCTGGGGGCCTCGAGACACATAGCGATGCTTGTCAAAAGCTTCAAGCAGTCTTGCCCCCCTCAGGCGAGGAGGGTGCCCCAGTGGGACTTAGCCATGGTCCTGAAGATGCTGTGTCGTCCTCCCTTTGAGCCCTTGAAGGATTTTATGGACAAAGATCTTACCCTCAAGGCCGTCTTCTTGCTGGCCTTGGCGTCCGCTAAGAGAGTGGGAGAGATCCATGGTTTGTCATACGACGTCTCTCACTCAAAGGGGTGGAAAGAAGTATCCTTCAAGTTCGTACCTTCTTTTGTGGCCAAGACTCAGAACCCAGCAGTCTGGGACCCGAGGTTTGAAGGTTTCTCAATTCCTGCCATCCCTAAGACAGGTAATGCAGAAGACTTAAAATTGTGCCCAGTGCGAACAATTAGAAAATACCCGGAAAGGACAGCGCATCTCCGACCGGACCGGACATCAAGAGCCTCTTCGTTTCCACAGGTATTAATAAGAAACAAGTTTCCAAAAACACCATCTCCTTCTGGTTGAGACAGGTTATCGCCAGATCCTACAAGGAAGCTGGCATAGCAGTGCCAGGCACTCCCAGACCTCATGACGTCAGGGGCCTGAGCACCTCCTTAGCCTTTGAGAAAAACATGGCAGTAGGGCAAATTCTGCGAGCAGGTACTTGGTCGAGCCAGTCAACCTTTACTGCCCACTACTTCAAGGACTACTCAAGAAAATCCTTGGACGGGTACTCCATTGGAACAGTCATCTCCGCTCTCCAAGTGGTGTAACGGTAAAACCCCAGGCGCATTCAAGACTAGCGACCGGTAGGCACAAGTGCGGTTTCCTACCTCCTACCCAGTTGCTTACTTGCCTCTTCGGGGAGTACCGTCTGTTCCCAGAAAATAACACATTCTTCACGACTACACGTCGAGAAGGAACGTCAAAAGAAGTTTTTCAAAAGGTGAGTACTTAGACACTAACGTGAATTTTTGTGTAGTTACCCTCGCTTCCGCTCTCTGGTAGGTCCCGTTATTCAGAGGCCTGTTGGCCTCCACGGCCGGGTCAGTGGGTCAGAATAGCACTCCCGCCTCCTAAAGTGTAAGTCTCCTAAAGAAAGTAGTTCGAGGTAAGTATTCGTGTTGGAACAAATCAAAAATTTTAAATAATTTTTATTTTTCCTAACATACTTACCGAGAACTACTTTCGGGTAATGGCCCTCCCTTCCTTCCCCGAGTGCCTCTCTTCCTTTGCTAGCATTATGCTAATTCAATAGAACTTAATGGCGATGCTGACCCAGCAATCTAGCGACCTCCCTTAATCCTACCCTCGGGGCACATTCCTGGATGCCGGGGGTAAGGCAACTTAGGGCGCGGAGCGGGGGGGTAACTACTCAAAACTCTGGTCGGCAGAGAAGAGATCACCAGTGACCTCCTAAAGAAAGTAGTTCTCGGTAAGTATGTTAGGAAAAATAAAAATTATTTAAAATTTTTGATTTTTGAAGATCGTTTCATTTTGTTCTCAAAATCTTTGTTGATTTTTTGTTTCTATAAAAAGTGCATTCCCAATCATATAATATATTATTATTATTATTATTATTATTACTAGATAAGCTACAACCCTAGTTGGAAAATCAGGATGCTACCAGCCCAAACGCACCAACAAGGAAAAATAGTTCAGGAAATGAAGCAAGGAAATAAATAAACAACAAGAGAAGGAACTTACAATCAAAATAAAATATTTTAAGAACCGTAACAACATTAAAATAGATCTTTCCAACATAAACTATAAAAAGATTCAAAGAACCAAGAGGAGGAAAAATATTGCGCCTGAGTATACCTTTAAGAAGAGAACTCTTCTCCAAGAAAGACAACTGTACCCCAAGACAGAGGACGATCATGGTACAGAGGCTATGGTACTAACCAAGACTAGAGAACAATGGTTTGAATTTGGAGTGTTCTTCTAGAAGAGCTGCTCACCATAACTAAAGAGTTTCTTCTACTCTTAACAAGGGGAAAGTTGCCACTGAACAACTACAGTGCAGTAGTTAACCCCTTAAGCGAAGAATTGTTTGGTAAAGTGTTGTCAGGTGTATGAGGAGAGAGGAGATTACGGAAAGAATAGACCAGACTGACTATTCAGTGTATGTTTTGGCAAGAGAAAAATGAGCCGTAACTAGAGAGGGGGATACAATGTAGTCATTTCTGGGCAGACAAAAAGGACCTAATAACCCTCAACTGGTGGCTGGTGCCCTCGGCAAACCTACTACCTATAAAAGTATCAATTAAATATTTATAGCTGGGTCATTCAGAAATTATTTTGTATAGCGTAACCCGAAATTTGTTTTCTTTTTCACGTTTACCCTTTCGTTAATTAGGTGGATCAATAAATGAATTGCCCAGATATACTAAAGTAAGAAATATTGGTTTGTTCTCTTAATTCAGTTTTCGACAATAAGTTTGATAAACGGTACAGGTTGTGAATAGAGTGAGTGAGAAATGGACCGGTACTTTTTATTAGTACTGTTTTGTGATAGTTAAGAGGCTACAAAAACAAAGTGATTGGAAATGTCATGATGAAGAGATGTGAAAGTACATGTTTAAGCCTAAGGCTATGTGAAGAGAATTAAACAAGGAATGTAAACCAACTACTATTGATATAGATATTAGAAGAACGGAAATAACTTGATTCCTGAAGGCATTTGTGATTAAGTGTTAATGGATGAGGGTAGGGTGAGAGAAGAGGTTAGTCACAAAATAGGTGAAGTAAGAAACGTTTCGGCAGTTGTGCCAAACATAAAGATTTAGGGAAAACGTAAAACCTTGGTAAATGCCGAGGTTCGAATGTATGAAGAAAGTGTTGAGCCAACTCTCGTTTATGGAAGTCAAGTGTGACTTTTGAGTGAATAATAAAAGGAAAAATTGAAGCTGTATTGAAGAAAGGAGTTGCATGCGCCATATAAATGCCACAAGAATTGAAATTTTTAGAATTATGGAGCTACATCGAAACAGTTGTCTTGTCTCTTATTGGGAACAACCTATTGATACCGCAAACAAATCTATATTAATATATATATATATATATATGTGTGTGTGTGTGTGTATGTGTGTGTACTGTATATACTGTGTGGTATATAAGTGTATATAGATTTGTATGCGTATGCATACTAATTTTTTTTTCTGCGTAGCAACAATAGTTGCAAGTAATGAACACATTTAGATATGAGTTCACCCTGATCAAGTTCCATGTGTCTTTCTCTCACTCACCACTGGCCGTTATTCAAGAACCCATAATTTAGGCAGCCTGGTCCATGCGTGGTATCGGGGCGTAACGTCCCAAGTGTTAAGATTTTTTCTGATAATCTCTATCACAATGCTATTTGACAGTATTTACGCGTTCCTATATTTAGTTAAATAATATCTGTAAATCTTAGAGATAATAGTAAGTTGGTCATAAATTCCAAGGTAGACATGCGCCTGGGGCTGTACTTGCTTTCTTGGTCTTCGACTCTTCGTTAAGATATACATAACGTAAACACATCTATTATTAAACTTTTGTAGTGTTTATATAAAACAGAAACCTCAATATTCATTTGATAATCTTTCCAGGGAAAACATTATATCCGTCTATTTCTTAGTATGAATGTCATACCTTTTCAAATACGTACTCAAATCTTTCTCCGCCAGTGTGTGGTCGGATTTAAGACATGAGGATTATCAACAAGGCTATAGAGTGAGAGTGGTAGGTTCCTTCTTGAAGTTGACCAATGCTCATGTTGGAAGTCATCCCAGGTCATGGTTTGGTAATATTATATCACAATTCTTGTCAGTGGAGAAATAAATTTAGTCAGAACTGCCTGTAAGGAAGAGGAACCTTGAATATACAAATAGGATGCTACAGTTAAGACGCGTCCACTCGTGCCCTCGATCATGTGCAGGCGGCAAGTAGTTATCAAGCTCACTAACAAGCTGGTAACAAGTTTATAAGAGTCACATCTACAATAAGCTGGTACACGTAGCTGGCAGCATGATGACAGTTGATGTTATGCTGCCCACAAACGTACCGCGTGTGGACATGCTGTTCATCTTACTTATACTACTTACATGTTAATTACTTGATAGCCACACCTGCCTTCAGGGTCAGCAATGTTAATTAAGCTCAAGTATAAACGAAGGTTACGCAAGGACTAGTTTCAAGAAGATGTTTAGAGGGATGATGCATAACATCAAGACCAGAGGCTAAGGAAAGTAGTGCTAGGTGAAGAAGTCCTCATGTCCTGTGCTGAATGTTGCACGATAATGTGCCTTACTAAAATGAATGAGCTATCCAAGTAACAGAGAAAGTTTTGAAAATAATACATTGCCTGTGACAAGAAAAACCACCCTTCTTCTTGAAGCAGTATCAAAGTACAGTACAAAATTTTCAAGTAATTGTAATTTCAGACAAACCACCTTGAAATCGCCCCTGTCCCATAGCTCAGCCGTGGTTAAAGCATCCGCATTAGGTCATAAATTTTGTAACTACTCTAGAATTGATGAATTCTGGCAAAGCAATGATGCTCCTTGCTGATTCAAGTAGCTAACAAAGGTGCATGAGCAAGAAGGTTGACCAATTATAACAGACTACTTAATTTATTCTTGTAAGTATTTAAGACTGCCATTAGGTTCGTTGGTAAAAGGAGCCAGTGATAAAATGGAACGTATTAACCCCATAAACAATAAAAAAAAAAACCATCAGTAAAGCTACATTATAACTTGCGAGGAAACAACACCAGAAAGTTGTTCTTTTAACCTCCTTCACTTTTGCACACAGTCTGCAAAAGAAGGGGAAGTGTGTTAAGCCCATTTTCACATTCGTTCATCTCCTCAAGGGAAGGAGATTGTTGTGAATACAGCAAACCACGGATATCTTGATTGCTGAAATGTAAAAAGAATATCTATGGTTGAGTTGCAGGTCTGAGAGATATAAACTCTTGAACCATTCATATGAAATTCACGAGAGCAGAATTAGCTGCCATGCATCCAGAACAATTGCTTGAATTTTTACCATCATGTCCTGTCCTTGTAGAGCACAAAGTATGTCTATGCATGCAGTCATGCTATTCTACACAAATTCCCCAAATTGCAATCTAAGTGGGTCAAACGATCCAGAGAGACTGGGACTGGTATCCTAAGAAAAAAAAGGTAAGCGTTGGTTGTATATAATGTTTGTAATTCTACAGATATCCAGTCGGTCAATTATCCATTGTTTGATTTTATCAATATTTTGATGAGCAAACAACAACGAATGCCAGTTTCGATGATACTGATTTAGATCCACCTTTAACATGAAATCACAAAGTGATTTTAGCAGGAAGTAAAAAGAAAAGAATGTAGTACAGGATAAAAGTTGGTAAGCAAAATTGGTAACTTAATGGAAAGAAAATTCTATCTAACCAGGGAAAGGAACAGATAAGCAAATCTAAATGATTCAACAATCTTATCTTATCTATTCGCAAGTGTGGGTATGTGCCATATGAAGTAAAAGTTTTGGGCGTTTTGTGGTTTTCAGCTGTTTCTATGGCATTCGCTAGCCAGTCTCGTAAAAATCCTCTAAAACGTAATTACGTGAGATCTGGAAGTTTCTAAACAACAGTGCTGATTCTCCTGCCGAATATATATATATATATATATATATATATATATATATATATATATATATATATATATATATATATATATATATATATATATTATATATATATATATATATATATATATATATATATATATATATATATATCAGATAAGTCATATATATTAATACATTAAAGTCTGGATTCTCTTAACGACCTCGGGATCAGAGCCCCAGGCGAAATCACTCAAAGACCAAAGTATCAGACCGGCCGGGATTTGAACCCTGGTCCAGGATACCTGTATGCCAGTGAGTGGCCACTGGCATACAGGTATCCTGGACCAGGGTTCAAATCCTGGCCGGTCTGATACTATAGTCTTTGAATGATTTCGAATGGGGCTCTGATCCCGAGGTCGTTAAGAGAATTCAGACTTTAATGTATTAATATATTTGGCTTATTTGAAATATGAAAAACACGTTTAAATGTGCAAAAATTTATCATATTATTATTATTATTATTATTATTATTATTATTACTATCCAAGCTACAACCCTAATTGGAAAAGCAAGATGCTATAAGCCCAGGGGCTCCAATAGGGAAAAATAGCCCAGTGAGGAAAGGAAATAAGGAAATAAATAACTGAAGAGAACAAATTAACAGTAAATCATTCTAAAAAAAGTAACAATGTCATAACAGATATGTCATATATAAACTATTAACAACGTCAAAAACAAATATGTCATATATAAACTATAAAAAGACTCATGTCCGCCTGGTCAACAAAAAAGCATTTGCTCCAACTTTGAACTTTTGAAGTTCTACTGATTCAACAACCCGATTAGGAAGATCATTCCACAACTTGGTAACAGCTGGAATAAAACTTCTAGAGTACTGCGTAGTATTGAGTCTTATGATGGAAAAGGCCTGGCTATTAGAATTAACTGCCTGCCTAGTGTTACGAACAGGATAGAATTGTCCGGGGAGATCTGAATGTAAAGGATGGTCAGAGTTATGAAAAATCTTATGCAACATGCATAAGGAACTAATTGAACGACGGTGCCAGAGATTAATATCTAGATCAGGAATAAGAAATTTAATAGACCGTAAGTTTCTGTCCAACAAATTAAGATGAGAATCAGCAGCTGAAGACCAGACAGGAGAACAATACTCAAAACAAGGTAGAATAAAAGAATTAAAACACTTCTTCAGAATAGATTGATCACCGAATATCTTAAAAAACTTTCTCAATAAGCCAATTTTTTGTGCAATTGAAGAAGACACAGACCTTATATGTTTCTCAAAAGTAAATTTGCTGTCGAGAATCACACCTAAAATTTGAAAGAGTCATACAAATTTAAAGAAACATTATCAATACTGAGATCCGGATGTTGAGGAGCCACTGTCCTTGACCTACTTACAATCATACTTTGAGTTTTGTTAGGATTCAACTTCATACCCCATAACTTGCACCATGCCCTAATTTTAGCTAAATCTCTATCAAGGGATTCACCAACCCCAGGTCTACATTCAGGGGATGGAATTGATGCAAAGAGAGTATATATATATATATATATATATATATATATATATATATATATATATATATATATATATATATATATATATATATATATATATATATATATATATATATCTTACTTATGACTGTAATCGAACAGTTAAACATGTTTTTTTTTTCAAAAAAGTCAATAAAAGAAACACAGGAAATATAACTAAATCACTATATTTCAACCAATAAACATTCGCCCCCCTTCAGGATGTAAAGTAAAAATGAGGAATACAGTGGAGAGTGACGGTTTATATAGGAAAGCAAAAGGGTGTTTCCAATTGTTCTACAGTTTTTATAATTGCTGCAAGGATTAGCCAAATTTAATTACATCCAGTTGTGTCTTCGTATTGTTGAGCCGCTCGGTGGATGTATATATTATTTAACGTATATATATATATATATATATATATATATATATATATATATATATATATATATATATATATATATGCAATATAATATAAATAAATATATACATATATATATATATATATATATATATATATATATATATATATATATATATATATATACACATAATATATATATATATATATATATATATATATATATATATATATATATATATATATATATATATATATATATATGATGAATTTTGCACATTTAAACGTGTTTTTAAAATTTAAAATAGCCATATTTATTAATACATGAAAGTCTGGATTCTCTCAACTATTGTGTCAAGGTCAATGTCATATAAGTATCTTGGACCACGGTTCGAAACCCTACCGGTCAGATACTGTAGTCTTTGAGTGATTTTGTCTGGGGATCTGATCCCGAGGTCTTTAAGAGAATCTAGACTTTAATGTATTAATATAAATGACTTATTTGAAACATTTATGTGTATATATATGTATATATATATATATATATATATATATATATATATATATATATATATATATATATATTATATATACATTCATATACATATACATACATACATACACACACACACACACATATATATATATATATATATATATATATATATATATATATATATATATATATATATATATATATATATTATATATATATATATGCATATAAATATGTATGTATGGATATGTTCATTATGCATGTTGCATAAGACTTCATAATTGTGATTATCTTTACCTTCAGGTGTTCCCGGACAGTTCCAACCTGTTCTTAATAGTAGGTATGAAGTTAATTCGAATAGTCAGGCCTTCTCCATGGTGAGGCTCAAAACTACACTGTATTCTATAAGTTTTATTCCAGCTGTGACCAAGTTGTGGAATGAACTTCCTAGGCTGGTAGTTGAATCAGTGTAACTTCAAAAAGTTCAAACGTGCAGCAAATGTTTTTATGTTAAACAGGATAATATGTCTTTTTATAGGTTATATATGAAATATGTTTTGATGTTGTTACTGTGTTTGAAGTATTTTTTTTTTTTGCTCATGATTTTTCATATTGTTTATTTATTTGCTTATTTTCTTTCCTCACTGAGCTATTTTCCCTGTTGGAGCTCTTGAGCTTATACCATTTTGCTTTTCCAACCAGCGTTGTAGCTTATACTGTATATTAATAATAATAATAATAATAATAATAATGATAATAATTATGATAATAATAACAATAATAATAACGATAATCATATTCATAATTATAATTATAGGTTGGCCAGGGCACCAGCCACCCGTTGAGATACTACCGCTAGAGAATTATGGGGTCTTTTGACTGGCCAGACAGTACTACATTGGGTCCTTCTCTCTGGTTACGGTTCATTTTCCTTTTGCCTACATTTTCCTTTTGCCTACACACACACACACACACACACACACACACACACACACACACACACACAGCGAATAGTATGGCCTATTCTTCACACATTCTCCTCTGTCCTCTCACACCTGACAACATTGAGATTACCAAACAATTCTTCTCTACCCATAGTTACTGCACTGTAATTGTTCAGTGGCCACTTTCTTCTTGTAAAGGGTAGAAGAGACTCTTTAGCTGTGGTAAGCAGCTCTTCTAGGAGGACACTCCAAAATCAAATCATTGTTCTCTAGTCTTGGATAGTGGCGTAGCCTCTGTACCATGGTCTTCTACTCTCTTGGGTTAGGGTTCTCTTGTTTGAGGATACACTCGGGCACGCTGGTCAGTCTTGTTTTTCTTCCTCTTGTTGCGTTAGAGTGTTTATAGTTTATATAGGAGATAGATTATTTTAATATTGTTACTCCTTTTTAAATTTTTATTTTTCCTTGTTTCCTTTCCTCACTGGGTTATTTTCCCTGTTGGAGCCCCTAGGCTTATAGCATCCTGCTTTTCAAACTAGGGTTGCGAATAATAATAATAATAATAATAATAATAATAATAATAATAATCTCCTTCTACGCATATTGACGCAAAGGGCATTGGTTGGATTTCGCCAGTCTTCTCTATCTTGAGCTTTTAACTCAATACTTCTCCATTCATCATCTCCTACTTCGCGTTTCATAGTCCTCAGCCATGTAGGACTATGTCTTCCAACTCTTCTAGTGCCTTGTGGAGTCCAGCTGAATGTTTGGTGAACTAATCTCTCTTGGGGAGTGCAAAGAGCATGCCCAAACCATTTCCATCTACCCCTCATCATGATCTCATCCACATATGGTACAAGAGTAATCGGTCTTGTAGATTTATTTCTAATCCTGTCCTGGCATTTAACTCCCAGTATCCTTCTGAGGGCTTTGTTCTCAAATATACTAAATCTATTAGAGATTTGTTCATTGTCATACCATGACTCATATCCATAGAGTAATACTGATCCCACTAAACTGATATATAGTCTGATTTTTATATGTAATTTCAGGCGATTTGATTCCCAAATTTTACTTTAATAATAATAATAATAATAATAAATATATGTTAGTTATGTTTATATTTTCTTAAAAATCGTAAACATATAAGCAAAGCCCTTTGTCTCTTAAGGGTTGTTGATTCTTATATTTCATTCCTTGACTGAATGAAGAAAATTTATTATGCGTAAAAATAGCGGGCAATCATTATGGAAAATTACAACATAAATTTCTCTGTATTTACAGCATATATTTATTGTAATGTGACACACACACGCACACACACACACACACACACACACATATATATATATAATATATATATATATATATATATATATATATATATAATATATATAATGTGTGTATGTATGTATGTATATTATGAATGTTTATATGTCATAAGAGAGAGAGGAGAGAGAGAGAGAGAGAGAGAGAGAGAGAGAGAGAGAGAGAGAGAGAGAAATGAGCATCCTTTAGACTTTCACAAGAAACTATGATATGCAATTATTAGTATTCCAGCCCGCGTATTTTAACGACATTTTAAGAATAGATTGTTGAATAACAAACTTTGCTATGAAGAGCGAAGACTACTGTAGTTGTGCTTTCAAAAATAGTATGAAAGTTTGAAGCGGTCTTGTTGAACTGCGTGAGCCTTTTTTTTTGCTTTTGATGGAGATATCTCCTTCTCATTCAAAATATGCTGCTGTTGGTTAAAAGAAAATAAATTTGTGGACGAAAGTGTTCAATAGGAAATCAATGTTGACGACAAATTAAGGTTTCGCAAACATTTAAAGAGAGCTTCAAGATCAGTAGACGACGATTATAGAATGCCTAGACAATACAAAAAAGTTTCAATTTAAAAAACAAAGCATTATAAGTGGTAAGAAGGCTGAAATGGAAAAAAACAACATAAACCTTAATAAATCTTCATAAACAGAAATACAATTATTATTATCAGTACATATAGATTTCAAGAACAACACAGCTTCATAAGCAAGTAATCTACTGAAACAATAAAACTTCCTAAAGCGAACTTTCTCAACAATAAACCAAATCTTCGTTTGGAATTAGTTAATTATAGCATCCTGCTTTCCCAACTAGAATTGTAACTTAGCAAGTAATAATAATAATAATAGTAATAATAATAATAATAATAGTACATCAACCAAACAAACATTGCCCCCCCCCCCTCAAAAAAAAAGAAGAGGTTCTGTAAGAATGGTAGTAGAGACGAAGACAACGACGACCGGATATCCTCTGAAAGTTTTGAATTTGTCCATATCACTATCATGACGGCTTCATATAAAGGAAAAAAAAAGGAGTGGAAATGGTGGGTACCCTAGTGTTTATTCCTTACTGTTAACTTGTGCCTCCACGTGCATGGCCGAGGTGGCTTCAAGGGCCAAGTTGGAAGTTCCTCTTTTTCAGGTTATAGCGGCGTCGGGAGTAAGGGAAGATGATGTGACATTATCTCAAGATTAACCTTCTTCTTCTTCTTCCTCTTTATTTCTAGCCAAGATATTAAGGTTGCCAATTGTGGTTACTCGGACACGCATTTTTATTGTTATTATAATTATCATAATTATTGTTGTTGTTGTTTACATTTTAAGGTAGCAGTCGCACGAAATTCCCTCATTGAAAATTATATTTCCGAGAAATAAGCCTACCACGTATTTCCGTAATTGAAAATATCCTTTGAGTAGGGTTACTTTTTTTTTCTTTTTTTTCTAAGCCTACGAGTGAGAGGAGTCGGGGAATAAAAAAAAAATAAATTTATATGTATTTGGAAGATAACTATTTCCCTCGGTAATTTTATTCTTTGCTACAACTGTATGAGAGAGAGAGAGAGAGAGAGAGAGAGAGAGAGAGAGAGAGAGAGAGAGAGAGAGAGAGAGAGAGAGAGAGAGAATATTGTTGGGCGTTGTATTAGTCTACTTCCTGGGTGATTAAATAACGCCGGACAGGGAAAGTAATAAACCTTGATCATTTCGTGATGGTGGACGCTCTAACACTGCAATCCTAATCAACTGTTTTAATGTCAAATTATAAATAGCAGCCATATGAAACCTTATTGCCTTGCCCCCCTCCCCCCATCTCTCTCTCTCTCTCTCTCTCTCTCTCTCTCTCTCTCTCTCTCTCTCTCTCTCTCTCTCATATGTATGTATATATGTATGTATATGTATATATATATGTATGTATATGTATATATATATATATATATATATATATATATATATA
>NC_090735.1:91053700-91058700 GCF_036898095.1 Palaemon carinicauda | reverse complement strand
GTAAAGGTAAAATAATGGCTATCTGCATGTTTGACTAGGGTCGTATTCGTATCCCCGAGAGAGAGAGAGAGAGAGAGAGAGAGAGAGAGAGAGAGAGAGAGAGAGAGAGAGAGAGTTGGGAACATTCTTCTCCCCATTTTTCTATGGTTAAGCTGATAGCAGAGAGTACAGCTACCCGGGTGGAGAGAGTATTTGTAACCTTCCTCTGGTATAAACCGGGAAATATAGGAAGGAGCTTTCTTTAACCTTATGAATTCCGATCATGAAATACTTACGAGAACGAATGGAAAATAGTTACACGACTATCGACGTCCAACGCAGTAAGGAAAAATCATGTGTAAAGCTTGGGCAAAAAGCTTCGGGAGCCTCGGAAATCTTATTCGTATCGTGTCGTGTTCTTGGATGGAATGAACGGTGTCCTTTAATGGAAGTCTCGATTTTTTATCTAATAATAGAGGAAGTTTTCCCTTATATAGTATGGAAACCATTTCGTTGACTTCAGAAGTTACAAATGTTCCTTGTTCATAGGGTTAGTCAACTTTGCGGTCAGGCTGGAGGATACGCCCCGATGTCACCTTAGATCAAGAATTTCTGTAAATCTGAAGGCTAAACCCTTTTTGGAATTAACCTTCTTCAAGGAAAATAGGTGTATTTTGTTTTTACACACAATATATTATATATATATATATATATATATATATATATATATATATATATATATATGTATATATAATATATATATATATATATATATATATATATATATATATATATATATATATATACACACATATACATATACGTATATATCATCATCATTATCTCCTACGCCTATTGACGCAAGCTAAGATACAACCCCAAGTTGGAAAAGCAGCATGATTTAAGCCGAAGGGCTCCAACAGGGAAAATAGCCCACCAAGGAAAGGAAATGATGAAATGAAATAAACTACAAGACAAGTAATTAAATATTAAAATAAAATATTTTAAGAACAGTAACAGTATTAAAATGAATCTCATATAAACTATAAAAACTTGAAAAACCAAGAGGAGGAGAAATAAAAGAACTCTATACAAGTCAGGGGAACACCAGGATATGTAGGCTATAACATATAACACTACCCAAGACTTGAGTACTAGAGTATAAGTGGTTTGACTTTGGATTCTCCTTCTCCTAGAAGAGCTGCTTACTATAGCTAAAGTCTTTTCTACCATTATCAAGAGTAAAGTGGAGTGGGTAACTCCTCGATTAAAGAAGAATTGTTTGGTAATCTCAGTTTTTTCAGTGTATGTGGATAGAGGAGAATATGTAAAGAATATACTATGTTATTTGGTGTATGTGTAAGGAAAGGGAAAATGATCCGTAACCCAAGAGAGGGATCCAATGTAGTACTGTCTGGCCAGTCAAAGGATCCATAACTATTTAGCGTAGTATCCCAACGGGGAGCTGGCGCATGGCCCGGCATACTACTGTATGCAAGGTCCCTTAATCCTTGACTGTATGTATATATTGTGTAAGCGTGCGCTCTCTCTCTCTCTCTCCTCTCTCTCTCTCTCTCTCTCTCTCTCTCTCTCTCTCTCTCTCTCTCTCTCTCTCTCTCTCTATTTGGGAATGGCCTTGTACTGATGATTTATTCTCTAGTTTACTTCCTCTTTTTATAGATATTATTCCATCCGAAGTTTACCTTGCACCTGGTCCCCATCGAGCCTCCCTGTTTCATGGTACGTTTTGTGTTCGTGTTGGAAGAGGTCTTACAATTTATGGGTAAGAGTGGGTTTTAGAGGGATTCAAACATCCTTATTAGTGTGGTTCTTTAAATGAAGTGGAAGGTACTTGCAGCAGAATATCCGTGATATCATAGTCTAATTTAGTTTCTCTCTCTCTCTCTCTCCTCTCTCTCTCTCTCTCTCCTCTCTCTCTCTCTCTCTCTCTCTCTCTACTCTCTCTCTCTCTCTCTCTCATTTATAACTAGGGATCATCGTCATCACATCTTTTGGGGCCAACATTGTATCGACTGCATAGTGGCCAGATTACATTCGTAGAGGTTCAAATCTGTACAGATTGGCCCCTATTCACACCCACGAAGTATGTGGTCCTTTGTCTGAATGGAACACTTAGCAGAGGCAGTGAGATCCTACATATGAAGATTGTCTCCATTCTTTCCAACTCTAGGTCTTGCTTGATTAAGAGTAACCTAAGCCTATCTACAGAGGTTTGTTCCACAGGGAAGAGACTCACACAGGCTTTGTGTGGCCTCACCAAGGTAGCCAGTGGTGTGTTTCTCTCCAGCATTCTAGGCGGGAAGTGGTGGCTCCATGGGTTCAAGGCTATCGGTGGTTATGAAGTTCTTGCTGGATTTCAATATTTGTCTGATCATTGAGCGAGTGTCTTTCATCATTCTGTTGTGTATGTTTTGCGGTCTTTGTATTGGCTGTTCAGTGGATGTTTAGTGGTGCAATACCTGCCAGTCTATTAGAGTACTGGAAGGGATGTTGGTCTTAGGCACCATTAATTATACGATATGCATGATTGAGATTGGTGTCAATTTTATGGGAATTACATGATCTTCCCGTGACTGGTGAGCAGTATTCAGCAGCGGAGTAGTTGAGTGCTAGAGGTGTTTATCTTTGGGTGTGAAGATTTATTCACCATTTTGAATTGGCATTTATGCTAAGGAGGTTATTTCTGGTAGCTAGCGTCTCCTTTACTTTCCTTACATGCTCCCTAAAAGATAGTGTTGGTCCTAGTGTAAACCCCTAAATAGACAGGGAGATATCATTCTTCAGTTTTTTATCATTCCATGAGATATTCATCTCACTTTTTGCCTGATTGTTTTTGAGATAGTTAGCATATATCTGTGTTTTGTCTGGGTTTGTGTTCAGGAAGATTTGCTTGTGGGATTCATTAAGTCCCTTAAAAGCATTTAATAATTTGCTCTCAATAGCAGTAAATAAATCTGACTGGATGGCTTGGCACAGATCATCTGCATATATAAATCTATGGATATCTCTCAATTATGGTTAATCTTGATGAAAGGTATGGAGGCTTTAAGCTATCGGCTTTTCCTATCATCCATTTCAACAAAGAAGTTTGTTACTCATCAGTCACTGGATGATATAAACAATGCTCGAGTTGCGAATAACTTTTGCAAGTTTCAAAGAAGCAACCTGTGGTTCATGGTGTCATAGGCTGCTGTTAGGTCAATGAATATTGCCCCCATAATTTTCCCAAGCTCAAATTCATTTTCAGTATATTGAGTGAGACCAAGTACCTGGGAGCAGCAGGATCTTCCTGCCCTGAAGCCAGCATGGTCTGGTCTCAGTTGTTCTTCAACTATGGGAGCTATGCGGACCATCGTTATCCGTTCGTACAGTTTGTATAAGAGTCAAAGGAGAGATATTGGCTGATATAACCCTATCCTTGGGTTTTTAACCAGGTTTTAATAAAACCACAACTTAAGCTCTTATTTGTTTTGGGATCTGAATGTTCTTGCTCAGTTGTTAAGAAGTGCCAACACCAATGATTTAGTCCTGCTGCCAAAGTGCAGTATTATCTTGGATGTAATGTCGCCCAGCCCAGCAGTTTTTCCAGGTTTAATGTGTTTTCATGGGTTCTTGAAGTTCTTCAACAGTGAATGGTTCAAACTCACTATTTTCTTGCGTGGCACATTTCATTTCATCCTTCATTATTTTGAGATGTCCCCGTTCTTTGTTATATTGCTTTCCATTAAGCAAGAGTATTTTTGCTACTGTGTTAGGTGTTACTGCAGCTATTCTTATTTGGACATTCTGAACCAAGTACAGTTTACTGATTGGTTTCATGCTTTATTACTGTTCAAGTCATATCTGTGCCGGTTGTCAGTTCTTGCCATTTCTCTTTTTTCTCAGCTAACAAATGCTATCCTAGTTTGATGGTGTCTTGGGCAAATGGGTCTGAATTGTACGTCTGTGTATATCAATGTAAATATCTTTACCATGGTCAAAGATACAGGGGATATAATTATTCTGTTCCTCTTGGAATATGTTTCCTTGACACTGTCCTATACAAGTTTCTTGAAAAGTTCATAGTTATGTGGTTCTGGTTGGACGTTATTTATCTTGTCATCCAGCTGTGGTGTGAAACATTCCCACTTTGCTTTTCCGAATTTGAATCTTGATATACGTTTAGACTCAAGATCTCTCCTAACTGGTTTGATGTTAACCAACAATGTGTCTGTGTTGGGATTTTGGAATTGGGTCACAAACTGATTTGTCAACGTTTTGAATAGTGACAAGATGACTCAAATGCCAGCTCAGGGTTATATCTTATCTTCCATCTTAAGCTAATAAAAGATAGTTTTTCTTTTGCCGTGTGAAGAATGGTTAGGTTGTTCTTTAGAGCCCATTGTTCAACAGCCTCTTCATCAGTGTTATTCTGGCTATAACCCCATATAGTGTTGTCACTTGAAATCTCATATCACTAATGATCGCCAGTTTCCTAGGTTATGACTTTGAGGCCATTTAAATGGTATAGGTGGTGGTTTGTACACAGACACAATGTTGATGTTAGTCTCTATTTGGACTATCTCAATCCCCTCATCCGATAGGTCAACACTATTCACAATAAAGGTTTTATCCTTAAATTGGACTACTGTAGGGGGTTTGGGTGGTAAATTGCCAAATGTATGCCTCGCTATTTTAGTGATGCTAAGTCCTTATATGTCTCTTTAAGACTGCCAGAGAATTTCCAATTTTGCGGCGGAGAGGCTTCATTCATTGAAACTCGTGACCCATTCAGGGACGATATATTACAGGGTCAAAGGTTTATCCTTTTACCACCTCCCAGACGATTTTGGTGCTTTGTGTTGTGTAGTAATCGGTCCCCATCAGATTAACACGGGCCCCACAAGAACTTTTACAATTTGCCCATAAATGTGAAATGAATTAGGCTTTTAATGATTATCTAGTACAGATCTATACAACAGATGCTTGCTCACAAAGGTTCAAATATCTAAGTGCACAAG
>NC_090735.1:91032770-91045270 GCF_036898095.1 Palaemon carinicauda | reverse complement strand
GAGATATGCCTTGGAGAGTAGAGGTTTAAGAATAAGCAGGAAGAAGACAGAGTATATGACAACCGAGATGGATGGCGACCAGCAAACAACAATTAAATTAGGCGGAGGAAACATCAAAAGGGTTCATAAATTCAAGTACCTTGGTTCAGTGATCGACAATGGGGGGAACATGGAAGAGGAAATTCACAACCGGATTCAGTGTGGTTGGAACAACTGGAGGAAGGTGTCTGGTATCATATGTGATAGGAAAGTCCCTATAAGATTGAAGGGCAGAGTGCACAAGGCAGTGGTCAGACCAGCAATGACATATGTATTGGAAGCAGCACCCCTAAAGAAAACAGAGGGTAGAAAGTTGAACGTAACCGAGATGAGGATGCTTAGGTGGATGAGTGGAGTAACCAAAAAGGACAGGGTTAGAAATGAACATATTAGGGGTACAGTAAAAGTCACTGAGGCATCAAAGAAAGTGCAAGAGGCAAGGTTAAGATGGTATGGCCACCTGATGAGAAGAGAAGGGCAACACATGGCAAGAGAAGTGATGGACGTGGAGGTGGATGGAACACGAAGGAGAGGAAGACCTAAGACCAGGTGGAGAGATTGCATTAGAGATGATATGAGGGAAAAGGGAGTATGGGAGGAAATGACACAGGACAGAGGGAGATCGAAGAGACTCATTAGAAACGGCGACCCCGAATAGGGATAAAGCTGGGAAGAAGAATATATATATATACATGTATATATATGTATATATATATATATATATATATATATATATATATATATAAATATAAATATATATATAAATATAAATATATATATATATATATATATATATATATATATATATATATATATATATAAATATAAATATATAAATGTATATGAATATATATATCATTTAAATATATGTACATATATGTAAACATATATATAAATATATACATATATATATATATATATATATATATATATATATATATATATGTGTGTGTGTGTGTATATTGTATATATATATCAATATATATATACATATATATATAAATATATAAATATATAAATATATATAATATATATATAATATATATATATATATATATTATATATATATATATATATATATATATATATATATATATATATGTGTGTGTGTGTGTGTTTGTGTCTGTCTGTATGTAAATATATATGAAGCGAAAACTTTGGATTGACGAACAAAGAAAATTAGTCTGTATAATCTAGCATAGAAAAGGCCGTAAACAGGAGTGAGCTGTAGGACATGGCCGAGGTCTTTCTTCTGCAGTGGACTAGTATACACATACACACAAATATTTTATACTGTATACATAGGCTATAAATCGCCGATAGGGTAACGTCCCTGACTGGTGAACGCCAGACTGCGTTTCGAGTCCCGCTAAAACTCGTTAGTTTCCTTGGCCGCTGCAATCTCACCATCCTTGTGAGCTAATTTGGGGGGGGAGGAGCCTATATGTCTATCTGCTAAGTTATCAGCTGCCATTGTCTGACTCTCCTTGTCCTAGCTTGAGTGGAGAGGGTGCTTGGGCGCTGATCATATGTAGCCTATATATGGTCAGTCTCTAGGGCATTGTCCTGCTTGATAGGACAATGTCACTGTCTTTGCCTCTGCCATTCATGAGAGTCCTTTGAAACTTTAAACACGTGAGCGGGGGTGGGGGTGGAAAGAATAAAATAAAACAAGACATGAGAAAAGTAAAGGTAATACTATGTTGCAAAAGTAAAACCAATAAAAAACTAAACTTAAACTTAACAATAAACAAGAGCTACCAGAGATTTTTGACCTCCGCTGAATGTTAATGGAGTCGTCCATGGCCTAAGATTTATTTGTGGTGAAGATTTTGTCCCAATCCCTCGAGTAGTTTTAACGTAATCCTGTCCACAGACACACTGACAAATATATAAAAACATAAACCAACTCGAAAACAAAACCTCCTTGGCGGAGGCGATGGCGGGTCAGACAAGATGCAGAAAGTGTAGATAAAACTGAAATAAAAGTAATTTTCAAAACATTATTGAGACCAGAGGATTAAGCCAATAAGGTTCATAGGTTTTTGGGGTAGAAAATTAAATTTAAGGCTAGTGTGCAGCACAGCCAAATGCTAAAGTTGCTTCTAATAATAAAAAGAATTTTTATTTATTACCGAATTATTGTTTTACTACGAAATTCTGATCCCAATATTAATATTCACATTCAACAAAAGTTAAGTGAAGATTAATGTAATGAAGAGATGGTGCTAGAGTACAATCAGGGCAGAAAATGTCTTACCATGGAAGGGAAGAGCATAAAATACTACTACTACCAAATACATGATGACAGCAGCCTGGTGGAGGTGATAATGGGAAAGTCATTGATCAAGTGATGGGTTTCAGGGAATGCAAGACTCTTAAGGAGCAGGTAATAAAGCTGCTTGATCTTATTATACACGAAAATACTCGAGGTAATAAACATTAAAAGATTGAATCAAATGTTAATAAATTGAAAAGTTGAAAGAAATATTCTTCTGTTACCAATACCCTCAAATTCTGGCCATTTACGGCCAGCTCTGTAAGAGTTGAGTTTGACTCATTGGGCTGGTTAATAATAATAATAATAATAATAATAATAATAATAATAATAAAAAAATAAAATAATAATAATAATAATAATAATAATAATAATAATAATAATAATAATAATAATAATAATCTGGTAAAATAAAGTACAGGCGGGTGAAAACAACACCTACGACTAATTTCGTTGAGGAGGCCAATTTAGATTATAATATAACACAGTTGTCCTGGAATGGAGATACAGTAACCTTTACTTACATTTTTAGTTAGCTATAGTAATTATACAGCAATAATAAAGAAGATGCAAATAAATTGGAACATTACAGTGGGGGCTTATACTTCCTGAGGAATCCATAAATATAAAAGCTAAACGACTAATCATATTATTAAGACTAGCAAATTACGTAAATTCCCGAGCTCTCAAACTCTCCAGCTTTATATTACATAATCTTATACACAAGAAAATACCTCCGAGCTCTAAGAATAATACACAAATCCCAGACAATAATATATATCAACACTGAATATCTAAAAGTTTCTTTACTTTACACAACACAAAACTGGGCAATTATTATTATTATTATTATTATTATTATTATTATTAT
Organism: Palaemon carinicauda; assembly: GCF_036898095.1. Classification (NCBI taxonomy): domain Eukaryota; kingdom Metazoa; phylum Arthropoda; class Malacostraca; order Decapoda; family Palaemonidae; genus Palaemon; species Palaemon carinicauda. The sequence continues at coordinate 91,042,082 of NC_090735.1, read as the reverse complement.
TATTACTAATTGCTAAGTTACAACCCTAGGGCCAGTGAAAAAAACAATGATTATATATATATATATATATATATATATATATATATATATATATATATATATATAATGGTACTTAAATATACATGGCACTTCTTACAACTTAAACCACAGAAATTCCAATGTTTGAATAAAAACTTCAAATTTGAGAGATAACATTATGCACGTTTGAGAGAAAACACTGTGCACATTGAAGAGGAGATACCTAGTGGCTGGATAGATACTGGCGAAATGACTGGTGGAAGCACAGATCTTGTAGGATGTCAGGCTGGATCTCTCATTCCTAAGCACGGGTCAGTCCTATAAATATCCAAATTTACTCTAGAAACTTTGAGTTCATTCCAGCAATGCATTTGGTGTGTATGCACATGGTCTGGGCAGGTTCTCACAACGTCTGGTTGCCAACTTGGCAGTATGGAAGTAGGGTACTATCATCGCTTGGCGAGGCACCACTCTCAGCTAACTCCACCCACCTCCTCCCGTAACATTAAAAAAAACAAAAAAAAAGTAGTAAACTTTAGTCTAGAATCTTCATGCATTTTCCAACCACCAAAAACATGATGCAATCCCTAGAGTGTTTCATACAGCATACCTTTTAACAAGTTACAAAAGACTTCATAACATAACTACGTGAAATGAAAATTTAATTCTTTAAAATGATGTACAGTAAATTTACATGTACAGAACTGAATGGAAACACTACTAAATGAATGACAACAGTCTCATGTAATTTACGTACATTTACTTAATCCTACACGAGTGGGACCCACCTTACGAGCAGGCTATAGGTCTCTTGAATACAGAAATCAAATACTTGAATAAAATAATAAAATATTCTACACTCATGTAGACCAGCTATCATATATATATATATATATATATATATATATATATATATATATATATATATATATATATATATGTGTGTGTGTGTGTGTGTGTGCGCGTGTAAAAATCTTCAAACAGCTCAAAACTCATGGCTTCACCAGCAATGTTTACTCCTACCTGAGGACTAAATCTGCCATCGCTGTTGTCGTTATTACAGTCGGCGTTCAGGTCGCCCTCGTCTGACTTGTTGAGGTCATTGGTCACCTCGTCGTGGCAGGAGAGGTGTTGGCCCCAGCCTCCGGGGATGGGCGTCGGGAGAGCCATCGTATGTCCATTGATCCGGGTGATGGAGGACCCAGAGCCCATTCGCACCTCTCCCGGCCCACCAAACATGGGCGCCCACCCACCACGGAGGGATAGCGTGTAAGTTCTCTGCAGATTATATCACGCGTCATTATCAAAGCATTCAATGACATTGTTATCACCATTATCATCATCACCGATTCCACCACTGTCACTGTGATCATCACTAAAAAAAATCCCAAGTTATTTTTGTTTCCGGGAATCAATTAAAATCTGAGAGATAAGAACTGACGTAAAGACAACGATACCACTCGAGTCAAAATATCCTTCTTCCTGCTTCCTTTCTATCAAAATTAATGGAAAGGAATTCTCATTTGAATCTCCTTCCGGGGAACTGGAGCCGAATGGCAATGACAACACAGCGGTCGTAAACATAACCACAGCACAGAGTTAATAAACTAGATAGCATTTCCAGTTTGTCAATAACGTTGGGGAGAGGTATAAAAATAGTACACACCTAAGCCCTTCGAGTAAACTTCTCGCAATGTAAATAAAAGGTAGAAGGAAGCTCATTCGTCCAAACAATACTAGAACCGCAAGACGTAGAAGAGGTTATGAACAACTCGATGAACCATTTGAGGGATAGTTCTTTGAAGAGGAATTGGAACACACTGCCAATGTCAATAGGCACGTGTCACGTCATTTTATCCAAGTTTCATAAACTTGACGACAAATGTGATTGCGCTGGGCTCTAACTCTTTCTGTTCTCGGCGACTCTTGAAGTACTGCAAAATTTCTGGTCGCTCTGATTCCCAAGATTTTGATGGAAAAATTTCCGTCTTGAATAACTTAAAAGGACACAGCAACGCTAAACCATAGATAATATATATATATATATATATATATATATATATATATATATATATATATATGTGTGTGTGTGTGTGTGTGTGTGTGTAATTTTTCGTTTACTATAATCCTTGTCATTAACAAATTGTGGCCAATAATTTACGCTGTAAACATCAGAATGCAAGACAGCCCTTATAACAACGAAAGAAAAGTAAACGAATCGAAAAAATATCAGGTAAAAAAAGGAAAACAAAAACAAATCACTAACAATAGATATATAGGAACGGTTTTGTAAAGAAAAAGCCTTTTACATTTTTATTTTTAGTGTTGTTATTATTACAGCCTAAACTACAATCCTAATTGGAAAGGCATGATGCTACAAGGCCTAGGGCTCCTACAGGGTAAATAGCCCAGTGAAGAAAGGAAACAAAGAATTATATCAACTATATAATAGGAGTAATGAATAAAAAATATAAAATACCTTTCGATCAGTAACAGCCTTAAAATAGACCTTTAACATATAAACTATGCATATACTAACTCAAATGTTCAACATAAAAACATTAATTAAAATAGTGACCTTCTGAAGTTCCAACGATTCAATTGTCTGATTAGGAATAATAAAGTGACCCATTCAAAATCTTAAAGGCGTCACCCAGTGGCCATAAAACCCATGTTATTCTACATTAAAATGCTTGGAAGTATCTAAACCAATTGACCATAGATTTTTCAAAAGCTTGTCGTGGCTATAATCGGTCCTTATTTGGTTATGCCCAGCCCTTGAAATTTCAGCGCTACGCCTCTTGTAGGCCAATTGAACAGCCGCATGACGTCATACCAGGAACACCTGATTTCACTAGCAATGGCAGAAGATACTGAAGAAATTAGCTTTGATTTCACCGATACAGAAGACGAAAATTACCCACAATTAGAAATTTTGACAGCTGATGTCCGGGCAGCATTCAGCCTTATAGATTTGAGCCAGAGCGCTCATCTACAGAAGGAAATGAGGAATGTTCTGACGAGGACAGCAAAAGAGAGGACACCGAGTATAGAATCTTAAGAAATAAAATTTGTCATTAAGAATAACAGAATGGGTCCTTAGAGATTGTTAAAGAAGAAGAGGAAGGAAGGTAAGGCTATGGTTGTCGATCTAAGAAAGTTTGCAGGCGTGGACTGCCAAAGAATGACTATACACAGACACAAATAGGAGGACATGTCTGAGGCCTTTATTCTGCAGAGGACTAGTAACGGCTGATGATGATGATGATGGTGATGATGGCGATGATATATATATATATATATATACACATTATATATATATATATATATATATATACATATATGTATATATAAAATATATATAGGTATATCTATATATTTATATGTATATAAATATAAATATATATACATATATATCCAAATAAGCCATATATATTTTTGATACATTAATGTCTGGATTCTCTTAACGACCTCGGGATCAGAGCCCCAGGCGAAATCACACAAAGACAAGAGCTTGGCTCCGGCCAGGAATCGAACCCTGGTCGGCAAGCTTGTATAGACAGTGACTAAGCCACTTGGCCAAGTGGCTTAGTCACTGTCTATACAAGCTTGCCGACCAGGGTTCGATTCCCGGCCGGAGCCAAGCTCTTGTCTTTGTGTGATTTCGCCTGGGGCTCTGATCCCGAGGTCGTTAAGAGAATCCAGACATTATTGTATCAAAAATATATATGGCTTATTTGAATATGAAAAACACGTAAAAATGTGCAAAATTTACCATATATATATATATATATATATATATATAATAAACAACTCCGGTAAACAGGTAAACGTGCCGGCCACTATGCATCTCACACGGCAAGTTCCTGGTATGACGTCACGGGTCGCTGACTAGATTTGGCTGCGGCATGCCAACTTTAAGGACTTGCAGCTGGCGCATGGGGCTGCTGAGACCGTGGGCAATGGGTGGGTCTTGAATCACACACCAAACCCGACATTTTCACTTATGATAAAACCTGATTACTGGTATTACCGCAGGACGCCTTTAAAAAGTAGTAGGTTGGCCGGGGCACCAGCTGCCCATTGAGATACTACCACTAGAGAGTTATGGGGTCCTTTGACTGGCCAGACAGTACTGTATTGGATCCTTCTCTCTGGTTATGGTTCACTTTCCCCTTTGCCTACTCATACACCGAATAGTCTAGCATATTCTTTACAGATTCTCCTCTGTCCTCATACACCTGACAACACGGAGATTACTAAACAATTCTTCTTTGTTCAAGGGGTTAACTGCTGCACTGTAATTGCTCCGTGGCTACTTTCCTTTTGGTAAGGGTAGAAGAGACTCTTTAGCTATAATAAGCAGCTCTTCTAGGAGAAGGGACACTCCAAAATCAAACCATTGTTCTCTAGTCTTGGGTAGTGCCATAGCCTCTGTACCATGGTCTTCCACTGTCTTGGATTAGAGTTCTCTTGCTTGAGGGTACACTCGGGCACACTATTCTATCTAATTTCTCTTCCTCTTGTTTTGTTAAAATATTTAAAGTTTATATATGAAATATTCATTTTAGTGCTGTTACTGTTCTTAAATTATTTAATTTTTCCTTGTTTCCTTTCCTCACTGGGCTATTTTCCTTGTTGGGGGCCCCCTGGGCTTATAGCATCCTGTTTTTCCCATTAGAGTTGTAGCTTAGCAATTATAATAATAATAATTAATAATGACCTAAAGAGAGAAATTAACCAAATAGCTACACAAATGTCTTGTAATGAAACAATGATTATTGTAGACGAAATCAGAAAATATGAAAATATGTGACAACATTTTGAGTTTCATTATTTTGCATATTCAGTTTTCATACAGAAGTATTTTGCAAAACTTGTTAGATAAGCACAAACTAATTCGGTGTTCCCTTCATTGACAAGACAAAACATAAACGATCTCCACAACCGTACTATCATTTTCTGCGAAATAATAATAATAATAATAATAATAATAATAATAATAATAATAATAATAATAATAATAATAATGTCGCTGTTTCTAGTTCACTGCAGGTCAAAGGCCTCACACATACTTTTATTCATGTCTGGGGTTCGGCCAGTTTTCATCGACATAGTGGCCGGTGCGGATTGATGATGGTGGAAGACTTGTCTGATCGCTTACAGCAAACCAACCTAGTATGGGCGGCCCTGACTGGTACAGCTTTACTGAACTAAACGATACACAAAACCTTTCACTAGGTTAGGGTATCCCCACTCAGAAAGGGAATAACAATAACATAAACAGAGAAAGATTTAAAATGAACCCGTACGTAGAATGAAAAGGAACAATAATCAAAAGATCGGAAGTATATTAAAACTGATTGTAGTATTGAGACAAAGGAATTTCAAGTAATTTATCTCAACGTCGCCTTCATATTAGGGGCGTACATACTTTAGAAACATCACAATAAGAATCACCAGATTAGATAACGCAAGAGAAACAGTACGGGCAATAAAGTGTGGTATACGAACCCCTGAGGAGTCTACTTAACTCGTGCCATTTGGCAACGATAAACAAATTTCTCAACACAAAATATATTACATATGAATTAATGACAAACTTAACACCCAGCATACGAAAACCTTTGGCAAAGTCTTGTTCGCATACAACATTTACTCTTTCCACACGACTCTACTGTTACTGAAAAAATACAAGCCAAATTGTCACACACACACACAATATATATATATATATATATATACATACATATATATATATATATATATACATACATATATATATATATATATATATTTAAAAATATAAATATATATCATTTATATATATATATATATATATGTATATATATATATATATATATGGATAAATATCAACACAATTTCGTGCTCAAATAGAAATAAATTTCTACCTCATACTTGGGATCAAACCCTGGACCCTTCTAATGAAAGGCCGGGTCGCTTCCAACCATGTTAACAGAAGCCATAAAAGAAGTCGGAACCTAACTGCTAATCTGCAGTTCAGGATTTCGGGGCGAAATATCAGTCTCTTACCAGCGAATTTTCCCCGACTTCCCGGCCTAAAAGGTGACACAATTGATAGTAATTCATTCAAATTACCCCCTAATGAGTCAATATGGATAAATATCAACACAATATCGTGTTCAAATAGAAATAAATTTCTACCTCATACTTGGGATTGAACCCTGGTCCCCTCTAATGAAAGGGCAGGTCGCTTCCAACCATGTTACCAGAAGCCATAAAAGAAGTCGTAACCTAACTGCTAATCTGCAGTTAGGTTCCGACTTCTTTTATGGCTTATGGTGACATGGTTGGAACCGACCTGGTCTTTCATATATATATATATATATATATATATTCAAATTAATTTTCCCTCTCATTCAACATATTCTTATATTTTTCCGAAATTATGAGTATATTTGTGTGGCTGATTAGTTGTTAAATTAGAAAATATGGAATAAAATATTCAATATTGAGATATGTGTATATGGCACACAACGTTTCTTCCAATAATAAAAATACATTTCAATGCAAAGAACAAAATGAAAAATTGAGATGAATCCTGAAATAGGGAAAACTTTCCTGTAAGAATGAAAAAATTTCGTTACAATCGAAAAATAAAAGGCAATAAACTTTAGAACCTTTAAAACTACATCAAACACGAGAATAAACGACAAAAGGAGAAACCAGAATTATTCATTGAAAATAAAAAACAAAACTGGAATTCAAAATGTTACCTAAATATATCCAGCTTAATCCAGAAAGGCTGACGGCTCAGAGCACGTCACGCTTTGCTGCGCATAATAATGAAGCGAATTTTTTTCTGACTTTCGTAAAAAATGACTTTACTGAAAGCTCGGATGAAATAGGAGCATCATGTATGGTATTTTCAGATATTGTGATTTATGGACGATTTTTCATTAAAATATATAGAGAGACACCACATATCTCTGTTTTATTTACGTATACATAAAGAGGTGCGAGCGCGCGCACACACACCCGTGTCTGATAGTAAACAGAGTAATGACAAAATTGATCTTCCTTATGCTAGTTTTCCTGAGGCTGAACTATCTAGTTTAACTTTTCGATTCGTGAAATTAAAGCTCTCTTGATGGACCTTGATGCTTATGGAGGTGTAAATCTAAATGGTATTTTTCATTTGTTTTTTATAAAGACTGCAGATTTCTTAACTCAAAAGTTGTTTTGCGTTAAGTTAACAGGAAGCGGAGCTTTTAGCACTAGTTAGAGAATTTGTAATGTTATTCCATTTCCCACGACTCCCATATTATCTAAAGTTTTTTAACGTCTTTTAGCAAAACGTCTTAATAGAGAGAGAAAGTGAGTTTCTATTTTTGCTGGCAATATCCGTAAATTCCGATAAATAAATGAAAATAATTTAAAGACTTAACGAAAATCCCTAAAAAAAAAAAATCCCACAAATCAATAACAAAGGCTCAATACCATGGGAAACCTGACGGCTATAATCCTGACTGCTGGTTTTACATACAGCCACTGTTGATTATAATCAGCCCTAAATCTACACTAACTATGGATAAACACTGAATCCGACCGGGCGGACAGTTTACCAAATTACTACTAACCATGATTCAAACCATGGCAAAGAACCCAGTCGTCTACTCAAAAAAGTTGACTAAAATTTGACAGGAACTGTACTTACTTGCACCAGAAAACAGTCAGAGTTTAAAATGTAATATATACTGTAATAATAAAATAGATGTTTGTTTGCGTGTATTTGCATTTACCCATCCATCCACACACACACACACACACATATATATATATATATATATATAAAGTTGACTAAAATTTGACAGGAACTGTACTTACTTGCACCAGAAAACAGTCAGAGTTTAAAATGTAATATATACTGTAATAATAAAATAGATGTTTGTTTGCGTGTATTTGCATTTACCCATCCATCCACACACACACACACATATATATATATATATATCTATATATATACATATATATACACATACACATACACTGTATATATATATATATAATATATATATATATATACACACACACACACACACATATATATATATATATATGTGTGTGTGTGTGTGTGTGTGTGTGTGTTTGTGTGTCTCCTTCCTGAATAATGATACCTTAACGTAATGAAAGGGTTTGTATATTGGCATGAGTAGCACTAGTTTAGGGTCACCAGTTAAGATAGTTTGCTGTGAACGATCAGACGGAAATCTCCCACCATCACCAGTTCGTACTGGCCAGGCATGGTGATAAAAACTGGCCAAACCCCGTACATGAATTGACCTTGACCTGTATAAGTCCTTTGTCCTGCAGTGGACTAGAAACGGCCGTTTATTGTTTTCGTTTTATATATATATATATATATATATATAATATATATATATATATATATATATATATAGTAAGTGTGAATGTATATTAATAAATATTGATGAGAGCTGGGGTTCGTTTCATAATCAAAACTATGCTGAATCCAGAATTTGGATCGCACGACGTATTCTTCAAGTTACCCATAAAAGTAAGAAATATAAGAAAATGGGTACGACATCCACACACGCTCTCTCTCTCTCTCTCTCTCTCTCTCTCTCTCTCACACACACAAAGCTTACCATGATATCTAACAATGTGATTTTACAACGTTTTTCAAGTACATATATGAAAGAGAATCTGGAAAAAAAGTGTGATGAAAAAAATCTACAAAATGATTTAGCTTTTCTTTGTTAATAATTGTTCCCTTATGAAAAAAATCCACCCAATTTCTCCAAAGTAAAAGGACTCGATAAAACGAGGACCTTGAAAACGAGATTGAAATTAGGTGAGCACACACGTCACAACCAGCAGGACAGACCTGTGCAAATGAACTGTGAATGTCGCAAGTAGGTTCTGCGAGTCTCATTGCCCTTGTACTGTATGCATGTACCTGACAAGTTTGTGTAATAAATAAAACATTGCTGAGCTCATCTATAATCAAATAAAGGGTTTGAATTTTATTCTAATTCATATGATTATTTTTTTCTTTTTACACAGAGCAACTGACGGTTTACCTATGTGGAAGACCTATAACACTAGCATAAAATCAACAAAATTTATATATACCATTTATCAGGGAGTGCGTTTTACTTATAAGAGTCGCTAAGCTACACGAAGAAACGCGAAAAATCAACCAAGATAGATTTAAAAAAGCATTGAAGAAAATTATGCCCCCCTCCAAAAAAAAAATACATATAACGACACCAGAATAGTGAATAAATA
>NC_090735.1:90970270-91030270 GCF_036898095.1 Palaemon carinicauda | reverse complement strand
GGCGGTAATTTCCAGGAGGATCTGAATGCAAAGCCTGACCAGAATTATGAAAATCTTATGCAACAGGCATAACGAACAAATGAAACGACGGTACCAAAGATCAATATCTAGATAAGGAATTCTTTTTAAGATCTCTTCAGATCCTACAAGCGTTACCGCTGTTGTTAGTTTTTTACTATTACTATGTTCTGCCTAAAGTGACTGTTGTGTTTGTACCTATCAAGTTACCTTGCACTCGGTAGTGACCGTATTTCCTTTCAGATTAGTGATAGCCTCATACACTAAGTAATTTCATTGATTTCTTCGTATTCATTTATGCATTCATTATTCAGTGTACTCGATCACTTATCCTCCATGGTTGGAAGAATCCCGGAGAGATATCGTTTCCACTTTACCTGCTGCAATGGAAGACATTAAATTTGTACAGCTGTGCTCACTTCCGTATTTTCACACTATTAAAAAAAGAAAAAAAAAATCAGATACCGGAAGCTGAGGTTTCGTCAATGTGAGGAAACGGTCGACTTCATAGTCAAGGTTGTCGAACTCGGAAACAATAGGTTTCTGCTGACGTGCAGTGAGCGGAGAGAGGTTTCTTCCCTGCACGTTCATTATTTCATACAATGAATGGGGGAAAAATAAAATTCTAAATAGAACCTCGAGAATATTTTCAAGGGATCTTTAAATAAAATGAAACGTTGAGTCCCTCCCAAAATTACACTCGCTGATCCATGACGAGGCCACCATGAAGAATTTCACAACTCTAGAAAATTTCATAAAAGAAATAAGAGCAGTAAACATGCCTAATTAATTGAAGGTAATATCGTAATGCGTCCGGACGCTTATACAGATTTCGTTAATAATGAGGTCAATCCTGAAGGAAAAAAATCCAATCTAATTAGACCACCAATCAGCACTAGGAATGGCTCGTGCATTCTGGTCAAGAGAATGTCTGCCCAAAAAACTTTACTCAACAGAAACAGAGCATTGCAGCTATGTTAGAGAGAGAGAGAGAGAGAGAGAGAGAGAGAGAGAGAGAGAATGGGGATCTGTTGCAGATATATTGGAGAGAGAGAGAGAGAGAGAGAGAGAGAGAGAGATATGGGGATCTCCAGCAGCTATATTGGAGAGAGAGAGAGAGAGAGAGAGAGAGAGAGAATGGGGATCTCCAGCAGCTATATTGGAGAGAGAGAGAGAGAGAGAGAGAGAGAGAGAGAATGGGGATCTCCAGCAGCTATATTGGAGAGAGAGAGAGAGAGAGAGAGAGAGAGAGAGAGAGGGGGGGGATCTGCTGCAGCTATATTGGAGAGAGAGAGAGAGAGAGAGGGGGGGATCTGCTGTAGCTATATTGGAGAGAGAGAGAGAGAGAGAGAGAGAGAGAGAGAGAGAGAGACTGACTAGTACAGTAGAATGTTACGAAATCTGTTCTCTTGGAAGACAGGTATAACCCAATGTTCTTATCTTACACTCTATCAGATAAATCTAGGATAAGAATAAAAGGAGAGAGAGAGAGAGAGAGAGAGAGAGAGAGAGAGAGAGAGAGAGAGAGATCAGGTAAATCTAGGATAAGAAAAAGAGAATAAAATAAGAAATAAGAAAATTTAAGATGTTTTTTATGTGCCTTCGTTTTTATATTTTTATTGTGCTCGCTGTTTAGTTGTTATTCCGGTTCTATGTTATGTTAGTATATATATTATAGTGTTCCCTTGAGGTTTCTTGCTCTCAAATTTTACATTTATGTTACGTTAATCTCCATATATATTTCCAAAATGATTTATTTTTGCTGCCATTTTCAACTGAATTACATAAATATACCAACAGATACCAAACTACTTACATTCTAATAAAGGCTATGTTAAGTAACATCATACCTGAAACGTAAAATGGCGTCGATATATTGATGACATAAGAAGTGTGTGACGAGGGATTGTAAGGTTAGATATCTTTATTGGTAGAATGAATGGCTTGGTGCCGTCAATAGATTTCACCATAAAGATGGACAATAATTGTAGCTTGCGTGCCTTAGATTGCTGGATAAACAGATGCAACGATAGATTCAAAATTTCTAGTTATATCAAAGTAGAACAGGTGAGAAATCAGTATTCACTTCAATGTTTATGAGAGCATTGCGAGATTGGGACTAAAGGCGAGAGATTAAAGTGCCTTAAAACAGTATTAGACGTATCGTCTAATAGTTTCAAGATACTTTAATCTCTCGCCTTTAGTCCCAATCTCGCAATGCTCTCATAAACATTGAAGTGAATACCGATTTCTCACCTGTTCTATTTTGATATAAGTAGAAACGCATATTTGCGAAAAAGACCATCTTTGGTAATATCAATAGAGAAAACAACGATAGAAAAACACATGCTTGTATCGCCATACGCTAACATCTTTTAATAATATTTCGCAAGTGTGAAAATATTTCAATGTCACCGAAGCATTGAAGACCAATAACACAGTGAAAATGCCACTCATAAATCATTCTCCTAACTGTACCAAACGATGCGTAAGCCTATCTCATATCCCTTGCAACGCATGAAAAGTTTTATATTAGTCACACATGTAAAACAAGAGAAAATTGAGCAGCTTAAGAAAAGTTAATAATATGCTCAAAATAACAAATCAAATTGTTCATGTTATAGATCAAAATCTTACTATTAATTGTTTATGTGCTATATGAAAAAAAAAGTTTTAACATGGAATGTACAAACAGCAAGCTTCATAAATTTTTATCAATTTTATTTCTTTAAGCAGGCCAGATTTTAATGAAACCTGGTATCTGTCTTAGGACTTACGTACCTAATATTACATATACAGTATACAAACACACACACACACTCACACTCACACACACACACACACACACACATATATATATATATATATATATACATATAATAAATGCATTGGTATGTTGAAAGTGTGTGTGTGTGTATGCACATGTATGAGTCCATCCATATGTATGTGGGTGTATATATGATATGTCTATGTATATGTATGCATGTGTGTGTGTGGGCATATGTATGTTTCTGGATATAAATGCCTGTGGAAAATATTTAAGATACTCTGGTATTAGTATAAAGAAATAATTGTAATAATGATAGTAATTTTAATAACAATAGTTTTATTGATAATAATAATTTAAATTATAATAATTTTAATGATAATAATTTGATCATTGTAGGTAATATCTGAAGGTTTAGGAAAAAAAAAACCAGCTGGACATCTGACCTCCCTAACGGGATAAGAAATCTTCCCATTAGGGCTTAGACATGTCTCACTAATACAAGTGATCTATTTTTCTGAGGTTTTGCCCTGTGAATGTTTGAATGTATGTTCGTATCCTCCCTATACCATATATATATCAAGAAATTCTTAATCAATAGATCAGTCCTCTCAGTCAGAATTCATTCGATATTCTTATTCTTCCTCGTAGTTTATTGTAAATACAAATACACACCCACACATTGAAGATGATGATGAACATAGTATAGGATTTGAAAGCGAGGGACAATAGGTTCTGTCTCCACCAACAATAATGCTGTGAAAACGATGGCAGACAATGTCCTCTTTCGAAATGTAAGTACAATTGAGACTATTTTTGGAATGTCCTTGCTCTTCAATACCGGAAATAAATGTCACAACTTCACCGTTGCGCGTCGTATTGAAGTTTGTAAATGAAGAGACCGAGAAGGGCAAATATGTTCGCTATTAACATGGTCAAGGTAAGAAATGAAAGTCAATAAGGAAATTAATATAAACTAAGAGTTTTTGCGACAAAAAGCACCGAGTATACATTGGCGTTTTATTATTATTATTAATTGCTAAGCTATAACCTTAGTTGGAAAAGCAGGATGCGCTAAGCCCAGGGGGCCCCAACAGGGAAAATAACCCAGTAAGGAAAGGGAACAAGGGCCCCAACAGGGAAAATAACCCAGTAAGGAAAGGGAACAAGGAAAAAAAAATATCTTAAGAGCAGTAATAAGATTTAAATAAATATTTCCTATATAAACTATAAATACTCTAACAAAACAAGAGGAAGAGAAAGTAGACAGAATAGTGTGCCCGAGTGTACCTTCAAGCAAGAGAACTCTAACCCAAGACAGTGGAAGACCATGGTACATAGGCTATGGCACTACCCAAGACTTGAGAACAATGATTTGATTTTGGAGTGTCCTTCTCCTAGAAGAGCTGCTTACCATAGCTAAAGAGTCTCTTCTACCCTTACCAAGAATTAAGTAACCACTGAACAATTACAGTACAGTAGTTAACACCTCGGGTAAAGAAGAATTGTTTGGTAATCTCAAGAGTTGTCAAGAATATGAGAACAGAGGGGAATCTGTAAAGAATAGGCCAGACTATTCGGTGTATGGTGTATATGTAGGCAAAGGGAAAAACCGTAACCTGAGAGAAGGATCCAATGTAGTACTGTCTGGCCAGTCAAAGGACCCAATACCTCTCTAGCGGTAGTATCTCAACTGCCGGCTGGTGGCCTGGCTAACCTACTATCTAATGCAATTGCAATGCACTCATTATCTTTAATCAAGAGAGTATCCAAAGATTTTAATGGCAAGTAAATGAAAATTTTCACAATGGGACAATTTTTTTTTTTCAGTAAATGTAAGCAAAACTTGAAAGCCAGTCCGCAAGATTGAGAAAAACCATTAGAAAAGTGTAGGGTATAAACGTTATGAGAACAACACTATATTCACCAAATAATGTTGATTCTTAGGTAACAAAGTAATTAGGAACATTTATAGAAATAAATTACATGAATTACAAAGCTTGTTACATAGGATTCCATTACTAAAAAGCGCATATTACATGTGATTGAAATAACAAAACAATTGACAGCTTAACATTTAAACGAATAATAGACATCCATCCATACTACGAGAAATTAGTCGTGATAATACAATTTTCTCACCCATTAGGAATTTCTAATTGCATCAACCATGCCCAAGTAATTAGCGTGGGTGAAGATGACATTTAGGAAAAGTTAATCAAACCTCACCAACAAGCCAAAAGGGAAAGTTGAATATAATGACCATCTCGCTTTGCTGATTTCCTTTGGGAGGTCAGAAGGGACACCTTCGCCATAATTAAAATTGCTCCTTCAATTTACCATCAAGAACTCTGACACGAAGAGAGATTTGTTTAGTCCTTACTCGAAAACCTTCAGGACCCCAACAATTTATTGGAAATAGCTATTCATTTCTTTACTACTTTCCCATGGACTTTCTTAAAACGGGTTTGACCAAGGTGATATGAAATTATAAAAAACTCGATAATCATATCCAAGGAGCCACTCAGCAATATGGTCATTGCAAAAGATTAAAGGAATTTTTAGCACCAAAATCAATACTTGACTGGAGGAAATTAGAAAAAGGAAGTAAATAAGGTTCATAATAAAATGTATCACCCAGAAACCCAACACCAGCATTCCACTGACAGCGAGAAAAATTCCCATTTATGCTCAGAACATACAACAAACTTTGGTTAACAGGTGGAGTAGAGAATAATGCGAATGCGTTTATAAAGCTTTAAAGACGACTCATAAGCGGCACGGGCAAAGGGAAAGTAACTTTACTATTGCGCCAAGTTCTACATACCGGTCAGTGCCCAAGCCCCTTCACCCAAGATAGCGCCAAGCAATGGTTGCATATGACTCAGCAGTCATACATTTGGCCCTTGACAAAAGCCCATTACATCTAGCTCTCAACGAACATAAAATTTATGTTTACTAATAAATCAAACAGTAAGCGATTCAATAAATTAAAAAAATCTGAATATGAGCTTGCTTGAATATAAAATGGATGAGAGAGAGAGAGAGAGAGAGAGGAGGAGAGAGAGAGAGAGAGAGAGAGAATCAACAACCAAGAAAAAAGCATTAAATGATGAAAATAACTTTTTGTAAAAGAAACAGCGTCTGATAAAGGCGATGATCATTAACTTCAGCAATTAGCTTCCATAAAACATATCCATTAGTTTTATTATTATTATTATTATTATCATTATTATTATTATTATTATTATTACTTGCTAAGCTACATCCCTAGTTGAAAAACAGCATGCCATAAGCCCAAGAGCTCAAAAAAGTAAAATAGCACAGCGAGGAAAGGAAACAAGGAAATAAATAAACTACAAGAGAAGTAATTAACAATTAAAATAGAATATTTCAAGTACAGTAACAACATTGGAATAATTCTTTTTATATAAACTATTAAAACGTCAATAAATAAAAAAGAGGAAGAGAAATAAGATACAATGGTGTCCGAATGTTCCCTCAAGTAAGAGAGGAAGTAGGTTGGCCAGGGCACCAACCACCCGTTGAGGTACTACCGCTAGAGAGTTATTGGGTCCTTTGACTGGCCACACAGTACTACATTGGACCCTTCTATTTAGTTACGGCTCATTTTCCGTTTGCCTACACATAGAACGAATAGTCTGGCCTATTCATTACATATTCTCCTCTGTCCTCATACACATGACAACACTGAGATTACCAAACAATTCTTCTTCACCCAAGGGGGTTAACTTATGGAATGTAATTGTTCAGTGGCTACTTTCCTCTTGGTTAGGGTAGAAGAGACTCTTTAGCTATAATAAGCAGCTCTTCTAGGAGAAGGACACTCCAAAATAAAACCATTGTTCTCTGGTGTTAATAGTGCCATAGCCTCTGTACCATGGTCTTTCACTGTCTTGGGGTACGTTCTCTTGCTTGAGGGTACACTCAGGCACACTTTTCTATCTTATTTCTCTTCTTGTTTATTTTTTTTTTATTTTCATAGTTTATATATAAAATATTCATTTTAATGTTTCTGTTCTTAAAATGTTTTATATTGTTAATTATTTTTCTTGTAGTTTCCTTATTTCCTTTCCTCACTGTGATATTTTCCGTTGGAGCCATCGACCTTACAGTATTCTGCTTTTTCCAACTAAGGTTGTAGCTTAACAAATAATAATAACAATAATAATAACTCTACTCCAAGACAGTGGAACATGCTAAAGAGGCTACGGCACTACCCAAGACTAAAGAACAAGTTTTATTTTTGTGTGTCCTCCTAGAAGAGCTGCTTATCATAGCTAAAGTCTCTCTTCTACCCTTACCAAGAGGAAAGTAGCCACTGAAGAGTTACAGTGCAGTAGTTAACCTATTGAGCTAAGATGAATTGCTTGTAATCTCAGTGTTGTCAGGTGTATAAGGACAACTATATGTAAAGAATAGCCAAGACTACTCAGTGTTTGTGTACGCGAAAGGAAAATAAGCCGTAACCAGAGAGAAGGATCAAATGTAGTACTGTCTGGCCAATCAAAGGACCAATACAACTTTGAATAGATAGTCATAATCTTGCGATAGAAAGCAAAAGATGCCATAATAACTTTTGCTTGATAATCTAAATACAAATATACCCTGTGCGATCAGATTTAATGTTTCCTTAGCATGGGTTTTTATCCTTCTTTTCCCTAGTTTCTTCAAATCTGAACTAGTAAAGGGCACTAAACCCCTTGTCCCACTGCCCTTTGTACATAGAGACAAGTGGCAACCACAATGTAAGTCAGCCTTTCACAGATTGTAGTGGGCGGCGCTTTGAAATTGTACAGGTGAACACTCAAAGGACAGCAACCAGAACTGATTTTGGGCTAAACGATGGCTAAAGAAGTTTTTTTTTTTTTTTTCTCGTTGGAATTTACTTGGGAGGTTGAAATTGCACCCCGATGTTTGGTACAATTATCTGCGTATGGATATGGGCACTCATTATGAATTGTTTATTATAGTGACACCTTATAAAAGAAGTAAGACACGCGCATGAGGAAGGCTACGACACCTCGCGAAAGACTTTCTCCCACACTACGATATTTAACAACAGGGCGATCATACGATCTCAAATCGGTGTGGCATTATCTCCTCAGCGCTTAGGTCTAATTACTTCGGATCCCTGTCAAGCTATATGAACTCCACTAAAAAAAAAAAAAAAAAAAAAAAAAAAAAAAAAAAAAAGGAATACATGAAGGTAAACAACCAAGTTTTCATCTTTATTAAACAAACATATATAGCAACATGCTCTCAAATCACATGGTATACTTAAACGTTTAAAGTCCTCCATCATTCTCGTCGGAACCTTTTACATTTTGTCTTTATAGACAATGAAATCTTTTCAATTAAAGATTTTTTTTTAAATCTTATGCTCAAAAACCGCTTAATGAACAGAAAATAATATTCAATTATAGACTGTGCAGAGGTCGCAGAGTAGTCGAGATGGCATTCGGAAGATTGCGAGCAGTTTTTTTTTAATATTTTCAGCTCCAATTAATTTCAAAATTAGAAAATATAGAAAAGTTTGTTATGGCGTTTTGTTTGTTGCACAATTATATAAAGCGTCGCGCTAAAATTCCTGATTACTATGCATCATTATTACGTGATGGAAATCGACGACACACAAGATGCAAAAAAGGTCGAGAACTGGTTTACTATTTCACTGTTTACACTAGCAATCAGAGATGGTTTAAAATATATTTTGTATCTGAACATTATAATGATTGTAGTTTTCTGGTTTATGGACATTAAATTTCAAATATTTCAAGATAACTTTGTGTATAATTATATTTGATATTGGTATTGCCTTAAAACGTCTGGTTTTATTACTATATAAATAGCCATGGTTTCAATTAACAAGTTCTGATCATTAAATATAGGACATCCTTTGCACATTAGACACACGACTAAGAACGTAGTGTTTTTGGAATCCTTTTGTCAAGGATAGAAGATCATAAAGGTACTAGGTTGGCCAGGGCACCAGCCATCCGTTGAGATTCTACTACTAGAGAGTTACTGGATCCTTTGGCTAGCCAGGCACTACATTGGAGCCTTCTCCCTGGTTACGGTTCATTATTTCTTTGCCTACACACATACCGAATAGTCTGGCCTATTGTTTCCACATTCTCCTCTGTCCTCATACACCTGACAACACTGAGATTACCAAACAATTCTTCTTCGCTCAAGGGGGTTAACTACAATAATGTAATTGTTTAGTGGCTTTTTTCCTCTTGGTAAGGGTAGAAGAGAGTTTACCTATGGTAAACAGCTCTTCTAGGAGAAGGACATTCCAGGATCAAACCATTGTTTTCTAGTCTGTACCATGGCCTTCCACTGTCTTGGGGTAGAGTACTCTTGCTTGAGGGTACACTCGGGCACGCTGTTCTATCTTGATTCTCTTCCTCTTTTTTATGTGAAGGATATAATTTCATGTTGTTACTGTTCTTGAAACATTTTATTTTGATTTGTTTATTTTTCTCTTGTAGGATATTTATTCCCTTGTTTCTTTTCCTCAATAGGCTATTTTTCCCTGTTGGAGCCCTTGAGCTTATAGCATCTTGCTTTTCCAACTAGGGTTACAGCCTAGCTTGTAATAATAATAATAATAATAATAATAATAATAATAATAATAATAATAATAATAATAATAATAATAATAATACTATTGAGATGTTCCATACACCTCATCAGTTCCTGCACAAGATTTCTTGGAGTCCTCAACAATTGTAGTTTCTTTCGAAACACATTGCGCATATTGCTAATTATTTTAGTGACCCTGTCTTATTTTTCGTACTGGAATCATAAGCCTTATTTGAGCATTTCTATCCAAATGCAATTTACTCTACATTCCAAAGGCATGGATAAGTTTTATAAAGTGTAATACATTCGCTCCAAAAATTTTTGTCCACCCCAAATATCAGACATTTACTTTTCCACTTTTAAGTTTCCTCTAAAGACCAAAATAATGAGGCTTCCGATATAGAGACTGACCAAATTGAACCGCCCGGCGACAAACCAGCATTTCCAGCAGATGCAAATTACATCTGTCTGTAAATGTGCTCCTTTAAAATCTGAATGAACTATCGAATGTAGTGATTAGATCCTACGATCAGATTCGAAGAACAAAACCAACATTAACATATGCCGAAACTCCGCCCAATTTGATCTAATCTTACAGATTCAATCGCAAGTGAATGGTTAGCCTAATATCGGTGTCCTGGTTTGTTGACAGAAACATCAAACTGGTCTCGATACATAAATATCTAAGATTAGTTACATATTCCTCTCTCATAAATAACCGTTGAACAATTTAAGTTGCTTAATTTCTTTGGGTTTCCTAATGTATATAATTAAGATAAATGCTGGTTAAGCTACACTTGAAACATACTCGCTTTTATCGATGCAGTAATGCACTAGGCTTAACTGGATTGCTTGTTACGGTAAAGAGTATAGCAATCCTTGAAAAGAATGTCAATAGTAATTACTAAAATAAACACTTCACAACCACATTCCTCAGAATTACTAGAAAACACAGGCCTACTTCTTTATCCAATACAGGAAATACAAATTTGACTTATTTCATAATATCAATAAAACAAGCATTAGTGATTATGAGAAAACGCCATCTTAACAGACAATCTTCACAATCTCAGGAGATTTTTATTCACGCCCACCACGATCACAACACGGTCCTGCACACACACACACACACACACACACACACACACACACCCAAACTATGCAGTTACACTTATTAAAAGATATACCTAAAAAGAACTAGAGATGCTTCTGGTTGGGATGAATAAACGCAACAGAAAAATCTCGATATTTCGCGTCTGTAAGCGGAGCTCAACTAATGACAGAGCAACTGTCAAGCATGCAAGGTTGGACGACTCCTGAAGTATAAATACCAAATGCTGACGGGAAAGCAACATTATGGCTAATCCAGCTCGGAATGGAGAAAAGCCTGGGGGGGGGGGGGGAGATGATGGAAAATAAGAAAATATTGAAATAACCCCCAGCATAGATTAATTTTTACAAGGAAAAGCAGAAAAGACCCAGTTGTTTGGATGAGTTACAAGGGGATACTCGTGAAAATAGGGGACACACAAACAGAGAAAATAAGTAAGAAAGATATGAGGGGAGAAATCCCACATGCTCTCATTAATGCTCATCAAGGCTTTGATTTTATGGGTCAGTCTAAAGCCCTCTTATTTGATTAACAGTTTTAAAGAACACTGAAAACCCGCAATATCGAATTTATCATTAACCACGGTAGACACAATATTAAAGATATTTCCAAACAAAAAGTGTAGTATTTTGTACATGCAGTGAAGTGTAACTATGTATTGATTAAAAATATATATATAAATCAACATAACAGACACCAGAAAAAGAAATGGTGATAATGATGATGGCGATAACATAACATGCAAGATCACTCTTAAGAGAACACTGATAAAATTTTCTTCAACTGTATCACTATAGAAACAGACCCACTCGTTCACTTTCATCGCACGATATTATCACTTCATCGCATTCTCATTTTCAAAATCTTGAAAAAGTTCGTAAGCATTTCACTGGGAAAAACTGCGCCCAAACTGGACTTCTCCTCACATGGACACAGATCACCAAGATCGTTGATCGTCCACTTCCTACCTCTGAAGTGGTCCACTTTTGAGAGAGAGAGAGAGAGAGGAGAGAGAGAGAGAGAGAGAGAGAGAGAGAGACTCGGAAGTGATCTACTTTAAAAGATTTAAATGAAAAAATCCAAATTGCACATTCCATTACGCATATTATATGATGCAATCCCGGGTAACACAGAAAGAGGTTGACACTTTACACTTGACAACTAAATCTGCGACGAAAATTTCAATTCCCACTGAATTTGAAAGATATATGAATGACACTGTATGACCAAATCAAAACTAAAATAGATGAATGTGAGAAGAAAAGGGGAAAGGAAAGTTACGAAAAATGTCATTACGTCACGTTTTTAATCAATAAAAAAAAAAAAAACGGAAAATCTTTCATTAAGGCAAAATTTAGGTCATATACCATGCACTAAGTGATGACGGAGCCAAAGACGATAAGAAATCACGAATAGTAATGATATATCATCTAAGTGATCACTTCTGTTAATCCACAGATTTCGTTTGAAGGAATACGAGTCCTGAAAGAGACCGGGACACCATGGCACTCCCGAAGGCACTACAGCTTCGTCTACTAATGCTAACTGCAACAGGGAGACAGGTCTACCACCAATCGACAGAGATCAGTAAAAAAATGTACCTCCTGTTAGTCCTAATCCAGTCCCCTGCCAGACCCAACGCCCAACACAATAGCCCTCCCTCCCCGTCAAGGTCGAAAGCTGCCAGCCAGGCACTGGGCGACTAACAGCAGCTATCTGGCAAAGCGACGAGTCTAGTTCCTTCTGTATCCCGGAATACAGTAGTTGCTGGAGTACGGCTAGGCAGGGAGACCACTTTTTCACGCTTTTCACTCCTTGCATCCTCCTCCTCCTCCTCCTCCTCTTCATACAGAACAACGCTCCAATTCTCCTACACTACAGCATTCATCACATAATATTCCCCTCATTAGTTAAATGTTTTTGTGCGCCAGTCCTGATTTGTTATTTCTCTTCAAAAAAAAATATAGACATTTTTCATCACTAGGAAAATGTTACTTCTACATTCGTGATAACGCTGGACTTTTGATACACCTGATATTCTAAAGTTTTTACCAATATCACGTCTTCATGGAAAAAGTTATGAGAGAGAGAGAGAGAGAGAGAGAGAGAGAGAGAGAGAGAGAGAGAGAGAGAGAGAGAGAGAGAGAGAGAGAGAGAGAGAGAGAATTCTTTCAACATGAGTACTAGAGGAAGCAGAGCAGGAGGTAAATTTTTTGCACTTGCATGCTGACCTTTTCCGTTGAAGCAACGTCGGCCAAAACCTCAGGGCCATTATGAGACACATCCGTCTATCCATATTTCGTGAGTATATGACCTTCACCTCAAAACACACTCACACACAATATCTTTTGCCAGGTTACTGCGTCTGCCATTCCCTCTACTGGAACTGTCTCAATTGTTCTAGTGAATTGTGTTTTCGTCCATATCATCAATGCAAAGGTCTCTCTCTCTCTCTCTCTCTCTCTCTCTCTCTCTCTCTCTCTCTCTCTCTCTCTCTCTCTCTCTCTCTCTCTCTCTCTCTCTATATATATATATATATATATATATTTACATATATATACATATATTTACATATATATACATATATTTTCATATATATTTACATATATATATACACACACACACACACACACACACATATATATATATATATATATATATATATATATATATATATATATATATATATATATATTATATTTATATATTTATATATATATATATATATATATATATATATATATTTTATATATATATATATATATATATATATATATATATATATATATATATATATATATATATAATGTGTGTATACACACACATACATTAACTAAAACTACCATCCAACCAAGCTAAACTTGTTTCATCTCTCGGCGAGTAGTTGGCAATAGATACCTCAATTCTTACAGCTGCATAATCTCTCAAATATACAATGTGTTCCCATTCTGGTTTGAAGTAAGCATTCCGCTATAACGCCGCAAGCCACACTTCCCTGTCATGAACAGGTTGCTAAAGACCAGGAGCCCGTGCTGGTAAAATTATGAATTGACGTGAATTGTCCAATCTACACACTTGTTAAGAGACCTACGAATAATCACAAGCTAACGGCTTCTATCCTTTTATATTGATCATCCCAATTGAGCACACATAAACCCCCCAAAAAAATATTTTCTGTAGCTATGGAAAAGCTACAAATACAGTGACGTATAATTTGACATGCAAATGGCGTTGCTATGTATTCTCCATAACAGCGAATGTAAAATAAGTATATGTGTGAAATAAATGATATAGCTATGCTGAAGAAAGGGAACTAGAATAAAGAGTTAAAAGCAAGCGAGAGATAATATGCTTACTACTGAGTATGGAAGCGCTCAACCCGGGAACATTAACCTTTAGCCTTAAAACATGTTGAACACCATCATAAGAAAAGAATCAAGCCATTGATTTGGGGAGCATAAACACATCTCCATCGTGAATGTATAACGTAACTCCATAACTACCACAATACCGCATCGTGTATGTATAATGTTGTACATAATTATGTAATATGTTAATATTTTAACAACTGTAAGTTAGAGGAGGCTATAACGATCAACATACAAATCATTGTGTTATTCATTGTCTGACACATGGATTTTAGATCAATAACATGTCAATTTGTAATGACACTAACTTGCATATTGTCTATGTCACCAGGTTTGATCACAAGAAATTAATGGTGGAATCAACACTGCGGTATCAATTACTCCACCATTAGTCGCCAGAGAAAGAGGCGACTACATGCTATGTTTCCAATATCAATCCAAAACCTTTGGAATCTTAGGAAACATACGGCCATGATTTATCTAGACTTATGTAAAATTACAAAATGGAAAAAGAAAAATGGAAAAAGAAAGTGTAAACAAGTAACAAATTTAATGGTACGCACTAGTTCTTTGTAGCAGTTTTGAAATATCAATACAAAAAACAATTACAACTTATGTACCGAAAGCGTTTCGCCACAGAAAACTAACAATTTTACATACATACATACACAATGTGTATATGTATATATATATATATATATATATATATATAATATATATATATATATATATATATATATATATATATATATTGGAGAAATTTGTTATATTTTTACTTATCTGTTGAGTGGGAACTTCTTGTTCCGGGAAAGTCTCCTTACGTCATGTATGCAGGGGAGGAAAGGGAGCACTATCCCTCAAGGCACAAACACCCTATTAATAACTTTAAAGATGTAGTTCACGAACCTTCACTCTGATAATGAATTCTTCTCCGTCCAGAGACCTAAAACACCACACGTGACTAAGTAATCAATTGTTGGTCTACTTTAGCTTTGTCAATCTAAGGTCATCTACACTCTTAGGTTCTGTTTCAGCTCCATCTCAGGGACCCCAGTGAGATGCTGGACTGGCATTTACGTTAACAGAGACAAAGGCAATGGAGGGAGCAGTGATGTACTGTTGTAAAGTAAAAGTTAAAGATAAGGACCTTTACCTTCGAAGCATGTAGATTCAATATTAAGTCACTTGCTAACACTATTACTCTTAAAGTATTTACACTTACCCCTATCAATAGATCAGGTATACTGTCCTGAGTATAAATATTCATGTTAAGCATAATCAGTCAAAAAAAGGGAGTGGTAATGCGAAAAGGTAATTAACCTAATATTACAAAAAATTTACATTATTAAACGGACATCTTAACATCAAGCAAAAGAGGTTAAAAAAAGCACAAAACGAAATAAAAGAAATGCATGTTAAAAGGAAATCAAAAGGCAATCAAAATATGCGTGACTGGAGGTCTCTTTTAATGATTAATGATTGAAATGGAGTCCGACGAGGCCCTGTGACCCAAGACTTTACTAGTCCCTAAAGCAAAAGTTAGACACAAAATTTATACACAAAATCCCACGCACTCAACCTAAAATATGAAAAAGCCAGTTAAACTAAATAAAGTCAAAATGGAAATCTGACCTAATTTACAAATGGGGAGTACTCCTTACTTGAGCGACAGCCCTTGTCCTTAAATGACTGTTGCAGCTTGTTTGCTTGTAAATTGCCGTTAACCGAATAGTTGCACCCTTGACTGGCCCATGCCTGGAATCCTCGCTTCCGGTAGAAAGGGCCTTCCAGACTCGTCTTCTTCCCTATCTCCAGCTGACAGGTCCCAAACACTCCTTTCCTCTGTTTGGTGGGAGTGGAGTTGGGAGGTTAGCCAGAAGTCCACAGATTGACTGATCAGGTCGGTCAGCCGGCTACAACTACGGCTTCTGAATGAATGGGGCGACCCTTAGGTCGCGTGGGTTCACCTGGGTTGAAGCTTCCAAACAAGTGAGGGGCATGGTGCGTAGAATAACCCAGTTGAGGAGCCATATAGGGACTTTAGGGTAGGACAATGCAACATTGTAAGGAGTGAGAAGGAGGCAGGATTTTGTGTTAAATATGAAGAGAAATCTTGCAGCTCTAAGGGAATATACATACATAATAATCCTACATATTCTGGTTTACTAAAAATCAATAACTTTACTGAGCATTCAGCTATGGGCTAGTGCAATGGGCATACACCTTAAAATTAACAGACCTGAATAGGTAATGATAGATAAAATAAGCTGCTTATAAGTCAGCAATACTAACGCTATATTTAAAACCAGTGTAATATTTCATCTCGACACACTAGTTTGAGGAAAGAACCAGGCTTTTGTTTTGCGTTTCTACGCTGTGACATCACGAACATGGCGTGCGGTATTGTCAACTAGTATAGTTAATTTAAAAGAGTTCTCCCAATGTTTCTGTAAAGAAAACATAAATGTGGGAGAGAACATTTAAGGGGTAACTACAATATTGGGAGCAAGGCTAAAATACAAAAGGAAGAGGAGCGAAGAAAAATTCTTCACACATACATACATACATACATACATATATATATATATATATATATATATATATATATATATATATATATATATATATATATATATATATATATATATATATATATATATATATATATATATATATATATATATATATATATATATATATATATATATATATATATATATATATATATATATATATATATATACACATATTTTTGGGCTCAAGCCATGACGTCCTGATGGAAGGTTCCTTTAGTAGCTTCTTGAGGGTATATATGTCTACATTGGATATTCCCAGAGAATTAAACCAAGGGTTATCACAGAATTCTAACTTCTGGTGCGAGTGCCCTAAAAGTTTCCCTTTAGGATATCGTATATCAACAGGGGACATATGCTTTGACACGCCACATGGCTATCTGCTCCCCACACAGTGTTTACGCTTTGAGGGGGAAAGGTGGCGAGATAACTGAGGAGCCGTTCCAAAGTTATCCTCCTACGTTACTATTACGGTACCTCGCGACGTAAACAAACGGCAGCCATAGCTGTCCGCCATATTGTGTAACGTCACGTCCGTCCTCATTCCTTTCTTTGTATCGATCTACAACATTTGGTTTTTTTTCCAGTGATCGATTTTTGTCACCATGTCGCAACCTTCGGCCTCACCTTCTTCTGGAAAGTTGAGTACCATGGTCTTGTATTGTTTAAATAAGCTCTGGCCGTAAAGTAACGATTTTTTATCCTTAAATCTTGTGTTTTGTGGCGGAGCTGTGCCTTGACCGTAGGCGTCATGTTACGACGCCGCTGTTCGCTTCGCATGCTTTAGCTAGTTAGCCAGAACAGCCCTCCCGGTCTCATAACTAATTTAATATTATTAGTTATTTAGTCTTCATTGCTAGGAATTAGTTATATTATGCCGATAGTATTCTTCGGCGAACTCAGTTTGCCGACCCCCATGCTAGCCTACTAGCCTATCCCTAGGCCCGATGCCTAGTGTTCATGTTTACTTCCTGCATGATATAATAAGTGTTCTTAGTGTTTAGTTTTAAATGAAGATATAGGCATCTTTACATACAAGATTCAGTGTTGCACATGTATTTTTGCCTTCTAGGGACCATACAAGAGATCGGGCGTGGTCCTTCAATAGACATACTCCCCTAACCCAACGTTGGGGCCCTTGTATGCTTCCTTATCTCCCCTATTATCTCCGGGTAACCTCCCTCAGTGTAGCTATGCTTACCCTAGCCCTCTTACCCAGAATAGAATTCGGGTAGGTTAGGCTAGGTTGTTCTTCCCTCCTCCCTGCCATTGTCCATGGCGTGAGATCGGACAGAACTCCAGAGTACCTATCGTTCACCCCAGTCCACCTTAAGAGAACATCTTCTCATTAAGGTTTCGACCGAGGCTGAAGGTGGAAAGGCTCTGCTTTTCCCCCTAGACTGCACTTGGTTGGGACACGTCCCTTCCTCCCTGCAGCCTAGCGATTTGTCCTTCTCCAGCCCTCCCTAACCTAGGAGAAGAATGGTTTTCCTGGTTTAGGTTATGCCTTGGGGGATTCTGCTTTATTATAGTTTAGGACAGTACACTAGTGCTGTACCTGATCTGAGCTAGCCCTCCCTAGGCTGGAGAGCGTTCTCTCCTGCACAGTCGGGCTGGCAACCAACAGATTCCCCCACCCCTTTGGAGTGTAAGAGTTGTAACCACCCCTTCTACTCTCTCTAAGGACCCCTAACCCCCTCCCCGCTCTATCCCTTTGTGTTGGCTTGCCTTCACACCTCTGTCCGCTGTCCTACAACTCCTCTGGGGAGAGTGGTGGGATTAGCTGTGCTCTTCGGCTAGGTGGGCCGCTCTGCTACACTTCCCCTACACTTCCGGCCTGCCGGCGGAAGATCTCCCTCTTTGAGTGCCCTCTGATCCTCCCTTGGATCTAGCTGTCTGCCGGCTCCCTGCCGCCGGATGATAGGCATATCCCCTCCTATCATGAGAGCACTCTTTCCGGAGGAAGGCAGGTTGGGTATCGGGTATTACCCTTCCTTACCTTCCCTCCTTACCTTTCTCTCTCCCTATCCTGGTGCCGGTCCACTGCCGCCTCCACTTGCCAGCGCTAACTGCCGACATCTCGGGTAGCCTTCCTGCTCCATCGAATGTTGTCAGCTAAGGTTTACCAATGCCGACAGCCCGCCGGTTGCCGGAGCCCGCCGTCCTGCCGCGGCTCCGCCATCGTACCGGCGATCGCCTTTTCTCTAGTGTCTCCTATCTCTCTGCCGCTTAACCTGTGGTCATGGATGGACTCACCACGCCGGACGGACCTCCGGCCTGCCGTCGGTCTGCCAGCATTACTAGCCACGGCTTACGACCGATAAGCACCCCTCCTCCGGCTGCCGGCCCCGTGCCGGCGGTCACTATCGTGTAGCCGGATGGTCTAGCCACTCTTTCTCTGGTATTTCATACCTTTAAACAGCGACTATTGTATACGGTTATACAGTAAAACATTTCCAGCATACTCTGTGCTTCTTAGTGCAGTCTCTTGCCGGGACCAATCCCAAAAGAAGGGGGTTTATCCTATTTTCCCCCCTCTTTCTCCCTTGGATCTGAATGACCTCAGGTCTTCACCTCTCTGTAATCAATTCCTGGTAATGGAAGCCTATGCTTGGCTCATCCAACTGGATGCTCTTCCCTCCTTTAGAACCCTACAGGTACTAAGGAATTGACTACAGGAAAGGTCCCGGCAATTGGCTGGACGGGACTCACAAGTATGTGTCTTCCTACTTCCTTTCTAGCTCACCTATCCTGAGCTCGTAATGAAATGAATCTTATAGTTTATAAGTATTTACTTAAATCTTTCTTTAAGATTAATGTAAGTCATAGCTTAGACCTTCCATATACTCTTTCTTTTACAGGAGGAGTACGTGAAGTGTGAGAGCTCGTTCTGCGGAGTTCGCTGCCCGGACTTCTACAGGCATCTGGCGTGCAGGACCCATGCCCCCTGTGTAGCAAAGAAAGGGAATCTCAAGTATTGGGATCTGCAGACCTATTCCATCTGCAAAGGCCTTCTTTATGAGGCGTTCAATAACCCTCCGTCCGCGGAGGCCAGGGACAACGCTCGAGAGAAACTGCACAGGTGGGTGCGCGGTTTCCAATAGAACTCCACCGGGCCTTATCTCCCCGATGAGAAGATGAGGGCCCTGCTTTTCCCAAAAGCTTCGGCAGATTCTGTGATCCCCCGGGATGAGATCCCCTGCGTTCAACTTGTGGTTGAACCTGACGTTTCGGCTGCACTCCGAAAATGTCACTTAGACGAGGTCGAGAAGATGTCGGAAGTGTCCAACAACACCGAGAGGACCCTCATGGGTGAGGATCTGGAGGAAGATGAGGATCAGGTGGAGTTCCCTGATTCAGAGGGCGAGGTCGCCCAACCACCTTCGGTAGCTCCTGTCGTGGTCGAGGAGCCAGTTCCCTCTACCTCTGCCGCCTCGCTGCCCGTGCTACCAGCCACTGAAAATGCCATCCAGGCGCTGGTGGCACTGATGGACGAAAGGCTCCATAGGAACCAAGAGGAGCTCAAACGCCATTTCATGGGTTGGAAGCAACCGAAAAAGATCTTGGTTAAAGATCTTCTCCCCTGCTCGGAGTCTAACCCCTGGAGGTACGCCGAGCATATGTCAGTTACAACTGGCAAAATCTTTATCAATGACAAGCTGGGCACCATCCCCTTAGAAGAAGTGGAATTCTTCCCCAGCTTCAAGGCTTATCCGGACTGTTACGTCCGACTTAGGTCCGAGCCGGCCTCCAAGGAGGAGACCGAACCCAAAGAAGTGATCATGTTCAATCACTCAAAAGCCCAAGCCATGCTGGCCGACTGCCTCAAAAGCCGAGGTTTCACCAACTCGAAGATGCCAGCATTGAGCAAGAAACTCCCGTCCTTTCTTGCTCCCTCTACCACGACCTTTCCTTTTGTGGAAAAGGCTTTCCATGCGGTCATGAAGGCGGTGGAGGAAGGAAAGCCCTGCCCTACCCTGGAGGAGTGTAGGCCTCTCTCCCTCGCCCTTCCCCCCGACGATAGATTCTGGAAAGACATCCAGTTTACCTTTACGGTTGGGAAACTGGAGCCTGACGCCGCTGGTCATCAGTTTAACGAAGATCTTTCCAAGCTGAATGACCACCTTATTCGTCGGGAGCAGGACACCAAGAAGAGGCTAGCCGCCTCCCTATCCCATCAGATTCAGCTTGAAGTTATGGCCGGGGATGTTAGGGTCCAAGACCTCTATATGGTTCTCACAAAGACCCACCTTGTGACCGTGATGAAGGACTTGTATAGCTTCATCAAGGCCCGGAGAGCCTGTAGAGAGTTGGTGTTTGCCAACGCGGCAGTAAAACACAAACCCCGGAAACTAATCTCCTCCAATATCTGGGGCAAACATCTCTTCCCGTCGGCTCTGGTGAAAGAGATTGTGGACAAAGTCGCCACTGAGAACCGGAACCTTCTCAGTAAGTGGGGCATGTCCCGCAAAAGAAAGTCCTCTCAGGATGAAGGCCCACAACCTAAGAGGAAATCATCCAAGCCTAAGCCCCAGCAGCGCCAACCAAAACGCCAGTTTCCGGCTCCTGCTACTCCCCAAGTAGTGGCACAGCCACAACAGACGTTTCAGTTGGTCCCCCAGCCGATGGTGTCGCAATCACCGGTCTTCACTCCTGCCTACGAGCGGCAATCCACTACCTTTCGTCCCAGAGGTAGAGGCTCTGGCAGAGACCCCTCTCACCATCCCTCCAGGGGCAGGGGAGGAAGGGGAGCTAGCGGACGAGGTGGCAAACCCTCGGGAAACCAGAAGCAATGAAGTGCTTCCGGTGGGAGGAAGACTCCGCCACTTTCAGGATCGCTGGACCTTCGATCCTTGGGCACACAGCATCATCAAGAAGGGACTGGGTTGGAGCTGGACACAGCCACCTCCAACCTTCCACCAATTCTTCCAACCATCAACCCCCATCTTGGAAGAATATGTCCTGGAACTCTTGAACAAGAAGGTGATCAAGAGGGTAAATTCTACCAGGTTCCAGGGAAGACTGTTTTGTGTTCCCAAGAAGGACTCAGACAAGCTCAGAGTCATTCTCGACTTGTCCCCCCTCAACAAGTTCATTGCGAACAACAAATTCAAGATGCTGACTCTTCAACAGATAAGAGCCCTACTGCCTCACAAGGCCTACACGGTTTCAATAGACCTGGCGGACGCCTATTGGCACATCCCAATGAACCACCACTCTTCCTCCTACCTAGGATTCAGGCTCCAAAGAAGAAGCTACGCCTTCAGGGCCATGCCCTTCGGGCTCAACGTGGCTCCAAGAATCTTCACTAAGCTAGTAGACACAATCGTCCACCAGCTACGCCTCCAGGGCGTCCAGGTGATGGCCTACCTCGATGATTGGCTGGTCTGGTCGACATCGCCAGAAGACTGTTTGCGAGCCTGCAGAAAGGTAACCCAGTTCCTGGAACATCTGGGTTTCAAAATAAACACCAAGAAGTCTCGCCTCTCTCCAGCTCAGAAGTTCCAATGGTTGGGAATCCAATGGAATCTTCAGGCACACCGCCTTTCCATCCCACTGAAGAATAGGAAGGAAATAGCCGGGTCTGTCAAAAGACTTCTCAAATCCAAACGGAGAAAGTACTTGGCTCCCTACAGTTCACCTCAGTGACAAACCCAGTGCTACGAGCACAGCTAAAGGATGCCTCAGGAGTCTGGAGACGAAACGCATCCATCGCCCGAAGAGATCTCAAAAGACCCCTACCGAACAGGCTTCGCTCACTTCTAAGACCGTGGTCAGAAGCAAGGACCTTGAAAAGATCCATTCCTCTTCAACCTCTGCCTCCGTCGATCAACATCCACACGGATGCCTCTCTGGAGGGTTGGGGGGGGTCACTCCCATCAACGACAAGTTCAAGGAACATGGTCTCCCCTGTTCAAGATGTTTCACATCAACATCTTGAAGGCCATGGCGGTTCTTCTCACTCTGAAGAAATTATCTCCGCGTCCTTCGATACACATTCGTCTAACTCTGGACAGCTCTGTAGTAGTCAGATGTCTCAACCGTCAGGGCTCGAGATCGCCCCACCTAAACCAAGTGCTATTACCCATCTTCTGCCTGGCGGACAGGAAGAAATGGCACTTGTCTGGAGTTCACCTATAAGGATTCCGCAATGTGACGGAGGACGCTCTATCGAGGACAAGCCCCGTAGAGTCGGAATGGTCCCTAGACGCAAGATCATTCTCCTTCATCTCTCGTCAAGTCCCGGAACTAGAGATCGATCTCTTCGCGACGAACGACAACTAGCAACTTCCTCGATATGTGGTCCCTTACGAGGACCCCAAAGCAAAAGCAGTGGACGCCATGTCCCTGGACTGGAACAGATGGTCCTAGATTTATCTGTTCCCTCCACCCAACCTTCTGCTGAAAGTCCTCTCCAAACTGAGAACCTTCAAAGGGACATCAGCCCTAGTGGCCCCCAAGTGGCCTCGGAGCAACTGGTTTCCCCTAGTCTTGGAGCTACAGCCCAAGCTGATCCCCCTACCGAGCCCAGTTCTCTCCCAACTGGTGCAGAAGTCGACTGTCTTCGATTCATCAAAGAAAGTCCAAGACCTTCATCTCAGGATTTTCTATCTCTTGCCGTGAAGAAAAGGTTTGGAATCTCGAAAAAAAATTTAGACTTCCTAGAGGAATACAAAACAGTCTACCAGAAGGCAATATGAATCATCCAGGAAGAAGTGGGTGTCCTTCGTCAAGGCAAAAAATCCTACGGAAATCTCCATAGATTTTTGCATGTCCTTCTTTATTCACCTTCATGGACAAGGCTTAGCAGCCAACACGATTTCCACTTGCAAATCGGCCTTGACTAGACCACTACTGTACGCCTTCCAAATAGATTTGTCCAACGAAATCTTCAACAAACTTCCAAAGGCACGTGCTAGACTCCATCCTGCACCCCACCCCCCCACCCCCCGAGACCCATCACCTGGTCCCTGGATAAGGTGCTTCATTTTGCTTCTAGCCTGGACAACAAATCTTGCCCTCTGAAAGACCTGACTCAAAAAGTAATTTTCCTTTTTGCTCTTGCCTCGGGAGCCCGAGTCAGTGAAATAGTGGCATTATCCAGAGAAGAGGGCCAAATACAGTTCACTGACACAGGGGAACTTACCCTCTTCCCTGACCCCACGTTTCTCGCCAAAAATGAACTCCCCACCAAGAGATGGGGGCCTTGGAGAATCTGCCCTCTGAAGGAAGATGTCTCTCTATGCCCAGTGGAGAGTCTTAACGTCTATCTTCAAAGAACTTCAGACTTTGGTGGAGGACAACTCTTTAACAGAGAAACTTCGGGTAGTGACCTGTCACTTAAACAACTAAGAGCGCAAATCACCTACTTTATTCGCAGAGCAGATCCTGACAGTACACCCGCAGGTCATGATCCTAGGAAAGTTGCCTCTTCCCTGAAATTTTTTCCAAGGAATGGATTTCAAAAGCCTCCGGTCCTTCACAGGCTGGAAATCCTCGAGAGTGTTCTTCAAACACTATGCGAAGCAGGTGCACGAGATCAAAAGATTCGTGGTAGCGGCAGGCAGTGTAATGAAACCTGCTGTTTAGAGCTGCGTAGAACAGTGAGTTATTTCGGGACTCTAACTCAACGGGTGTCTGTGTTGACCCTAGCGCGATACATAGTGATTTCAAGGGACACTTAGTGTCACTAATAGACTGTTCTTCATCGAGGTGAAGTGACATAGACTCTTACACGTGTGCCACATGTTCCTGGACATGAAGTGTATAGTGAATTTAAAGACTTTCGTTCCCCTAGGAACTTATGTGTATAAAGGCAAAAATTTTCCCTTTCAGATTCCACATTACCGTCTTTATTGGAAATCTATGTCTGTTATTCGATATTATTACTGTAAATAATTATCTATAATTCCATGCAATTTTCTCAAATAAAATAATTATTTTATTTACCATATGCATCTTATTTCGCTCTTTTCCTTATGAAAATAAATTGCTGTTACTGTTTTATTTGCCCCTATTTTTATGGTTATATTATGCATAATATACCTACTGTCTAATATACACTCACCTGGCAGTATAATATTGTTCCTAC
Organism: Palaemon carinicauda; assembly: GCF_036898095.1. Classification (NCBI taxonomy): domain Eukaryota; kingdom Metazoa; phylum Arthropoda; class Malacostraca; order Decapoda; family Palaemonidae; genus Palaemon; species Palaemon carinicauda. The sequence continues at coordinate 91,005,729 of NC_090735.1, read as the reverse complement.
ACAAATATTTAACCTTCTGATCTGTCTTCGAGACCGGCACGATCTTCTCATCCAGGGGAGTTCATCTCCATCAGATTACTTCGAGATGTTCCTCTTGTCCAAACAGGACTTCCCTGCCAGGGGGGCAGGAAGCCATGTCATTGTTATGCCACTGGTAGTGACATTTAACGGAGATGTCACGGTCTCTACGGTCACCAGACCATAGGAATATCGTTTGAAGTAGAAGGCACTTGAAATGGGGAAAAACCACGATACACTAATTCTCTGGTACACTTCCATCAGGACGTCATGGCTTGAGCCCAAAACACGGATTTTGAGCGAAGCAAAAAATCTATTTTTGGGTGAGATAGCCATGACGTCCTGATGGACCCCGCCCTACTGTTCCAGTTCAGCCTGCCAGGCCCCTCCCTGCTATACTGTATCGTGGGGGCTGGTAGATCGCTAGATTTCGGAAAGAGGACGGACGTGACGTCACACAATATGGCTGACAGCTATGGCTGCCGTTTGTTTACGTCGCGAGGTACCGTGACAGTAACGTAGGAGGATAACTTTGGAATGGCTCCTCAGTTATCTCGCCACCTTTCCCCCTCGAAGCGTAAACGCTGTGTGGGGTGCAGATAGCCATGTGGCGTGTCAAAGCATACGTCCCCTGTTGATATACGATATCCTAAAGGGAAACCTTTAGGGTACTCACGCCAGAAGTTAGAATTCTGTGATAACCTTTGGTTTAATTCTCTGGGAATATCCACTGTAGACATATATACCCTCAGGAAGCTACTACAGGAACCTTCCATCAGGACGTCATGGCTATCTCACCCAAAAATAGATTTTTCGCTTTGCGCAAAATCCGCTATATATATATAATGAAACACATGAAATACATCTATGCATGTACATAAATGTTCTAAGAATTAATGGTAGTAGTTACAAAATGGGCTCATCCACAAACAGCCTGTGGCTGTTGATGTTTATATTTTATCTGAAGACTTCCGCTGCATCATATATAAATGTTCCTTCAACTTAATCCCACCAACTCCAAGTAACCTTTATCAAGTCTAAATAATGCCTTCACCTTTTATGAGGGAAAAAACTCTCCCTGAACATGCTCCCTCTATCCTCTGGAAGTTCAGCGCCACAGAATTCTAGAAGTGTGATTCCTGCTGATTGAGGAATAGTCTTCCTTACCAGGTGGTTGTGGTGACCTAAGCGGTAACGTCCCTGACTGGTGATCGTCAGACTGGGGTTCAAAGTTGTTAGTTCCTTTGATCGATGCAACCTCACCATCCTTGTGAGCAAAGGATGGGAGGTTTGGGGAGCTTATATGTCTACCTCCTGTGTCATCAGTGTAGGTACATGAAAAGACACATTTCACATGTACCAGTATTATCATGATTATTATTATTGTATGTACCATTTACTGTCTTATCATGATCATTATTATTGTACGTATTATTAACCATATTATGTACTTTCAACCATTATTTCAGATGCTGCATATCAGTAGATTAATTCCTGTAATGTTATTGATATATGGCAACATTGAGTCAGCATTGGCAATACTTATCTGTTGTTCCCATGATGCAGTCTTTTTGTCTTTGTCCCCTTAGCTGATAAGTTATCTTTTCTAGTATCCTACGTATATTGTGTATTTACTCTAAAAGACATTGAGATCCTACTTTTCAAGTTATATCCTTGCCCCACATATTAAGGTTAAGGAAGTTACCAACACGTACATGGCGCAGTGAACTTACAGTGTCATATTATGAGAACTTTTTTCAAGACGTGGACAACAGGAACCGGTCGACGCCATTAAAGGACTCTAAGTTCGAATGTGTAGTCGTTGTAATTCTTGGTTGTTGCAGGGAAGTCTTTCATAGTCGTCATCGATTGCTCTCAGGATGGCCTGTTGTCGCCCCCTGAAAAGGCGATACTACCATCAGGATCTTCTGCCGCTACTTCTGTGAAGTTGGTGTTCCTCTTCGCCTTAGAACAGATGGAGGGCCACAATTCATCAGTGCAGAGTTCAAGGATTTTATGAAGAGATGGGGAGTTCGACACATGATAACCTCACCCCATTAACTACAATCCAATGGTCATGCCGAAGCTGCTGTGAAGTCAATTAAGCACCTCATACTGAAAACAGCTCCGTCTGGCAACATCGATTACGAAGATTTTAACCGCAGCTTGCTGGAACTCGGGAATACTCTTAACTTTACAGGACGCTCCCCTGCCCAGATCCTGTATGGCCGGCCTCTCAGGTCATGTGTTCCTGCCCATCCAAAAGCGTTCTCCAGGGAGTGGCAGGTCAAGACAAAAGACTGTGACCGCCCTCTACGAGCAGGCAAAGACCCAGTATGACCAGCATGCCCACTCCCTGCCCAAGTTGAGCGTTGGACAGCAAATTCGGATTCAAGACCCGACCTCTCATTGTTGGGACACAGTTGGCATCATCATGGGCCATGGAAAGTCAGGAGACTATCAAATTCTCCGTCCAGTGCCACCCACTATTAGTGACCCCTCTCTCCCTGTACCTGTGGTTCCTTGCCAGGACCTAGAAAGAGAGTCCTTAGTCACCATTCCTCCTGTGAATTCACGTTGTTCCCAAAGACTCATAAAAAAGGAGTCCGCTGGAGAAGCACTACGAGCGTGAGGGGGAGGGAGGTGTAGGTACATGGAAAGACACATTTCACATGTACCAGTATTATCACGATTATTATTATTGTATGTACCATTTACTGTATTATCATCATTATTATTATTGTACGTATTATTAACTGTATTATGTACTTTCAACCATTATTTCAGATTGTTGCTTATTCCTGTAATGTTATTGATATGATATAGCACCATTGAGACAGCATTGGCAATACTTATCTGTTGTGTTCCCATGATGCAGTCTATTTGTCTTCGTCCCCTTAGCTGATATGTCATCTTTTCTTGTATACCACGTATCTTGTGTATTTACTCCAATAGACATGAGAACCTACTTTTTTAAGTTGTGTCCTAGTCCCACCAATTAAGGTTAAGGAAGTTACCAACAAGCACAATCAGCAGCCATTGTCTGGTCCTCCCTGGTCCTAGCTTGGGTGGAGTCGGTGCTTGGGCGCTGATCAAATGTATATATGGTCAGTCTCTAGAGCATTGTCCTGCTTATTAGGACAATGTCGCAGTCCCTTACCTCAGCCATTCATGAGCGGCCTTTAAGCCCTTAAACTTCAGAATTTCAAACTTGCAGTGAATGCTTTCATGTTGATAAGGCTGACGTGTCTCTCTTCATAGTTTATATATGACAGATCTATTCCAACGCTGTTACTTGCCTTCAGATATTCTATATTCATCATTCATTACTTCTCATATAGTTTGTTTCCTTTCTTCACTGGGCTATTTTCCCTATAAGAGACCCGGGGCTTGTAGCATCCGGGTTTTCTAAATAATAATAATAATAATAATAATAATAATAATAATAATAATAATAATAATGTTGATAAGGCTTAACTGGATTTACCAATAGTAAAATTCGACTTTACTTTCTAATAAATCAGTTCTAACAAACCTAAAAACAAAAATAACACCCAAGAGAAAAAATCAACATACAAGATACAAATAAAAGAAAATTTACAAAATACAGAAATCATAATACTGAAAATCCAACATTTAATATGTATCTTACAGCACCGAGAAAATCCCGACATTTAATAATGAAAAATAGCTATAAACTTGAACATGTAAGACAAATAAGATAAGAAACGCATTTACTTAGGCTGCAGCAGAATTACTTCAACATTTACTGAAGGCAACTCCAGCAAGAACTTCCTTGAAAAACAGGTGTGGTAACCTTACTCACGTTCATTGAACGACTTTTTCTCTCATAAAAAGAAAAAAAAAAAACTTTCAAGAAACATGATAAGCAAGTCTTTTGACGGATCATGCCACAGACAAATAATTAAGTTTCATTTCTAGATATTTCAATTCTACCTTTTCTTTTTTAATTGAAGATATCAAAAAATTAAAAATCTCATTTTGAAATGTTAAATAAAATAATCACACTAAGAAATAAGGCCCAAATTGCAAGAAATACTTATATGTTTAAACTTAATTTTTAGTCACTGTCATCTTAGTTGTTAGAACAACAATGGCCAAAATGATATTAAAATTTTGATTACATACATGAACAAATGTTCACAATACTTCCTTATACTATAAAGATTACAAACGAGAATAACAAAAGCAGAATTAACCTTCACAGAGATGAAACCTATCGAGTGAAATTATTCGAATAACATTTGGGGCAAAAAAAAAAAAAATTATAACCATTTACCGTAATGATTCGAATTGTAAAATCGTCAAGATCGTACAATCCAATAAAAACAAGTCATGAATACAAGAGAATACGGGGGGAAAAAATCATCATACAAGTTAGCCAACTGAAATGGTAAAAAAAAGCAACGTCGTACAAAGAACATTCTCTCTCTCTCTCTCTCTCTCTCTCTCTCTCTCTCTCTCTCTCTCTCTCTCTCTCTCTCTCTCTCTCTCTCTCTCAACATTAGACCTTCACACATTTATCAGTGTACCAACTTTAAAGGAGTCAAATATGGTTGTTGTTTTTATAAAGTGATCTCGCTAAATTAAGAATTTGTGACATTTACCACGAAAAATGCCGACGACCAGCTGGCACTCCGACATTCTGAGCTAAATGTCAGAAGGGAACTAACTATGAATTAAAATACCAATAATGAATAACAACTCTATTTTGCTTTATTATCGAGGAATTTATAATCAAAAGAGAACGAGGCGTAATCCGCGATCTGTTTGGAGAAATATTCTGATCAGGAGAAGAAATTAAAAATAATTTCATCAACTAATTAATCCGACCTTAGATATCCCGAGATATTCAAGAAAGAATGCATTATCTTCTTCTGTTTGTGCATCAACCATGAAAGGCAAGGGGGATCGCTGTCAAATTATTTTATGGGCCTTTCCGTGCACGACAAATACACATACATACATATATATATATATATATATATACATATATATATATATATATATATATATATATATATATATATATATATATATATATATATATATATACATATATATATATATATATATATATATATATATATATATATATATCTATATATATATATATATATACTGTGTATATATATATATATATATATATATATATATATATATATATATATATATATATATATATATATATACATATATATACATATATAAATATATATATATATATATATATATATATATATATATATATATACATATATACATATATATACATATATATATATATATATATATATATATATATATATATATATATATCATGGCGAAACACCAAAAATGTTTAGCATAAGTCTATAACAAGTCCTTTGACGAGAACAAAAAAAGATTGACAAAAGAAAATGTTAAAATAAATATAGGAAACTAGACATGCTATGTAAATACAGGTGAGCTTAGACGTCAGAGGATTGACGCACTGAAGGCAAGAAATAGCAGAAACCTGCTGACAGAGGACCTAGAGTCCATCTATTGCAAGTAAAAGATGAAAGCAGCAATGAATACCTAACTGTTATTCAGTCGCTACTGAATACGATCCTCGTCAATGGCATTCCCGACGAATGTAACAATACTCAGATCTAATCGCACTAAAATAGAGGAAATAAACTTTAAGTGGTTTGCAGTACAAGTCCTAACACCGTCATTATATATATATATATATATATATATATATATATATATATATATATATATATATATATATATATATATATATATACATATATATATATATATATATATATATATATATATATATATATATATATACATATATATACAGTATATACATATAAAAATACATATATGCATATATAAATATATACGAGTACATAAATACACATATATACATATATAAATATATACGATATATATATATATATATATATATATATATATATATATATATATATATATATATATATATATATATATATATTATACTCCTATATCTCCATAAAAAAAGGCTACACAATAATGTCAATTACCATGGATTACACAGAAGGATATTAGGCATTACCTTGAAGATTAAACTGACCACCTTGCGATATTGGACCAGGTGCTCAGGCCAGGGAGACCAATCAGTGTCGATGCGTACTTGGCTTATTCTGGTGGACTTTTTTCTGGCATCCTAATATTTACAACAGGGATTCCCTCCCATTGGTCGGCGACCTCCAACGTCCACGCAATCAAATTAATACCCCGAAAAAAAGTTTCGGACAAATGCCGGAACCACATACGCAGCTATATCACCCAAATTCTTAACATATCATAATCTTTCAAAATCTTCGGATTTCACAGGAGCCTTTTTACAAAAGGTTGGTCTGAGGGGTTATACACAATAGCCATGTCTGAATGCCCAAGTATTCTTAGCTTAAGTAAATATTTTCTCTCTCTCTCTCTCTCTCTCTCTCTCTCTCTCTCTCTCTCTCTCTCTCTCTCTCTCTCTCTCTCCCCCCATTGACTCTTTAAAATTGCGTTCGTATGTCCTTCTTAAACACAAAGATGAGCAAAAATCTTTCCCATTAAACTAATGATCGGGATATACGGGAACAACTAACTATTCCGCCCCTAAACCTGAATATTAACCTTGCAGCTTTTTATAACTGCCTCAGCCTTTCATCCGGCTTGGTCTCATAGATATTCAGATTAACTTAACAAATCCAGTTTTGAAATATCACTGCTAATTCCCTGTCAAATGTGAAAATTTTAACTTTTTTGAAACTATGAAATGTCTGCCAAAAACAGGATAATGTATTTTTTCTCCAAAAAAATAAAAAGGAAAATAAGTATAGCTTTTAATCTAAAAAAGGTATCTCAATATTTCCAATCGTGGTCATTTCCGGGCAGCGCAGCTTGTCGTTCTCATTAAACGTAATTGGAGCTAAGGTTAGCAATTTGACAAAAGAACAGTGTTGCTCTTGTTCTCGTTGTTGCATAACCGAAGGAAAACTAATCTTTATCATTTAATATACATAACCACGTTCGGTCCCACACATCACTCAATATATAACGTCACTGACTGGAGTTTAGAAAAGGACCTGGTATAAGCCCTCTCACCCTAAAAACCTGCTAACATCCCAGAAAGGTGAACTCTTCAGGAGTACCCCTTCATGGCGAAAAATGCGAATACAAACTAATGCATTCTATGCAAAAACACACACATGGTAATGAAAATTGGTCAAACTCTACATATGACTTAAACAACCTCGTGTCCAAACCAGTCCCAAGCGGCAGTGGAACAACTGCCCAAGATGGCAGGCAGTTACGTTCCACTGCAGAAGGTGCTAAAAATCTCTAGACTAGAACAGGCCCCCATTGGAATCTGAACCTTGCAACACACATCAGGACCGTGTCTTGGGAAAATCTTCCTGTGTTACTAGAAGACCTGAAATAAATAAATTGGGATATAATAGGACTGAGCCAAATTAGAAAAACTGGGGAATCTTATATAGAGTTGAAAGAAGGCTATATATTTCTTACATGTTATTACATTGTCCACTACTTTAGTTTGCTCTCGTATCCATGTTGCTCTTTTTCTGTAGCTTAGTGTTATTCTCATCATTAATCCTTCCATAGCTCTTTGACATGTAAGTTCTAAGGCTTAAGAAAGGCTCAAAGATTCCGATGCACAAGTTAATACTGTACTATCATCTGATTAAATATATATATATATTTTTTTTTTGAGAAAGTAGCATTTTAATTTTCATAATCTCATTTTGTTTATCAAAAGCTCTACATCCCATGCTTATCCTCTAAATTTCGGTCTTATGTCCCGGGGAAACACTTACTGTCTCCTATATAGGTATATTCACTAACAATCTCTATATTTGTTGCCTCTGCATTTCCATTGAGCATTTTCTTAGTTTTGCTCATATTCAGTCCTACATTTCTGCTTTCTCTATTCAAATCTACTATCATCTTTTGTAATTCCACGTAGAATTCACTCAAAAATATCTTATAGCCAAATCTTGAGGTATTTTGGTATTCCCCATTAATGTTAATTCTTACATTTTCCCAATCAAAAAAAAAAAAAAAAAAAAAAAAAAAAAAAAAAAAAAAAAAAAAAAAAAAAAAAAAAAAAAAAAAAAGGGCTAGGCACGCTGTTAATAATTTAAGAGAGATGGGGTCTCCCTGTTTCACTATATGTAGTTTTACGATTGCTGCACTTTCCGTATAGATATGTTTAATTCTTCTAACATATGATTCATTAATGCTGAAGTTTCAACGGAATCAAAAGCTTTCTCATTGTCTGTAAATGATATACAGAGTAGTTTGTCATACTCTGTCTGATTAATCACATAGATATGGTAAGTTGAATATCCACTTTCAAAGCCTACCGGCTCCCTTGTTTAATTAAAGTCTAGCTGTATTCCTAATTGGCCAAATAAGATTTTTGTAAATATTTTATACATTACGGAGAGTAATCTTATCGGGCAGATTTTTTTCGGGTCTTTTGCGTGTCCTATTTTGTGAATTAGTATAATTATAAAGCTTTTCCAAGCTGTAGGTATAGAGCCTTCATGCAGACATTTTGTGTAAAGTTCAGCGAATTTTACTAATATGATATCTCCTACCTGTATTATTCAATCAATTGTTAGGCCATCCTCTCCGGCTGCTTTGCCCTTTAATGCTTTCTTTACTTCTTCTACTATTATCCTTAGTATGGACTCAGGTGTTTTATTATTTCTATTAAAAAATGTCTTACATCACTATTGTATGGCAATGTATAGAAATCATCTGAAATATTTTTCTCTGCTTCTTTTGTTAATAATATTCCCATTTTCATACGTTAAAACAAACATCTGTTTGCGACCTGTTCCAAGTCTTCATTTCATCAATTTGGTGCTTATTCCTTTCTCTAGTGTTTATTCACTTTTTTTTTAGATGTTTACAAACGTCTTAGGTTTTAAGTTTGCTTTAGATAGTTCTGCTAGTTCCATTTCATCTCTTGGATTTTATCCTGATTTCCAATATTTTCTTTATTTGATTTTTTGTTTTTTTCAAATAGTTTTTACTTATTTTTTAAGCACTTTTCCACTTATCTCTTGTGCTGATTCTAATACAAATTTTGTTAAATTACTGTTCATTTCTTCTTTACTTGCTTTCATTTCATCATGTAGCTGGGAATACCTATTTTGTATTGCTAAACTAAACTCATCAGATTTTTCTCTTATTACGCGAGTGTTTATTTTTTCTCAAAATTAATTTTTGCTTTTCCTTAGATCTAAACAAATTTTGCTTCTCACCATTCTTTTACTTATTTAGCACCACCATGTTTAACTAAAACAACGTTTTTTTTCAGTGAGGATAAAATTTACTGCGTTTTTCGTTTTTCCATTTGAGCTTCTCCGTGTTCATTTTCTACGCTCCTCTTATATATAAAAACGTGTTCAAGATTTCAAGATTGTTTCTTTCATCAATTTCTACAACAATGTCTCCTCTGTCATTTCTTGTGCCTACTCCAAATTTATCTACTGCCGATTCTCCTCTTTACTTTGGCTCAACTCTGGCATTAAAACAATCAAAACAAATGTAAATCGAGTCGTTTTCTTCATAGATATATGCATATCAACATGAAAACTTTCTATTTAATCTTCTGTATGGTATGTTGTTAGTGCACACGTCTGAATGATCTTCCTTTTATACTTCTAATTTAGTTTGACAATTGATCCTGCAATACTATAACTATAATACTACATAATTGTTCCATGACACCTACAAGATTTATATTAGTTAGAAAATCCACTATATATATATATATATATATATATATATATATATATATATATATATATATATATATATATATATATATATATATATATATATATATATATATATATTAGACGTTACTAGTCCACTACTGAACAAAGATTTCAGACTTATCCTTCCACTTGGTCTTTCTATGCCCGTCCACACCTGCTCTTTCTTAGTTCGTCAATCCATCGTCCACTCTTAATTCCCCTACTTTTTTTTTTCAATCTCCAGGAACCCATTCTGTTATTCCTAATGTCCATCTATTATCTGTCATTTTCATTATAATCTATGTCCATTTCTGTGTCTTATATGTTAGAATATCCTCTACTTCAGTTTGCCCTCGTATCCATGTTACTCTTTTTATGTCTCTTAGTGTTATTACCACCATTATTCTTTCCATAACTCTTTGAGTTGTAACTAGCTTATGTTCTAAGGAGTTAGTAAGGCTCCAAGTTTCTGATGCATAAGTTAATACTGGTAGGACCATCTGATTACATACTTTTCTTTATTTTGTTTACCAAAAACTCTCCATCAAATGCTTTTTCTTCTTTTAATTTCGGTCTCGTGTTCTAGGGAAACACTTACTGTCTGTTCTAAGTACGTAAATTCATTAACAAATTGAGGTTCATCCATAACTCTTATTTGTTGTCTATGCATTTTTACTGAACATTATCTTAGTTTTAGTTTCAGGTCTACATTTCTGCTTACTCTATTCAAAACTTCTATCGTCTTTTACAATTCCTTCCATAATCCACTAAACACAATTATGTCCTTTTGCAAATCCAAAGTTTTTAAGGTATTCCCCATTAATATTAAATCCTACATTTTCCCAAACTAAATTTTTAAAAACTTCTAGGGATCTCCCTGTCTGACTCAATTTGCAATCGGAATTTTTTCACTACCTTAACGTGGTTACACACATACAATATATATATATATATATATATATATATATATATATATATATATATATATATATATATATATATATACATATATATATATATATATATATATATATATATATATATATATATATATATATATATATATATATATATGTGTATATGTGTATATCCTTTTTCTGAGTGAGAATGCCTTAATGGTGCAATGGTTTGTGTCACTATGATCAGCAAAGCTATACTAGTCAAGACCAACCATACTAGGTAGGTTTGCCAGCGTGGTGATGAAATCAGGCTAAACACGAAACAATGACATGTATGAGGCTTTTGTATATATATATATATATATATATATATATATATATATATATATATATATATATATATATATATATATATATATTGTTATTAATAGCTAAGCTACAACACTAGTTGGAAAAGCAAGATGCTATAAGCCCAAGAGCTCCAACTGGGAAAAATAGCCCAGTGAGGAAAAGATATAAGGAAACAAACGATAAGAAGTAATGAAGAATTACGCTAAAATAAAATATCTCATCAACATTAATAACATTAACACAGATATTTCATATATAAACTATAAAAAGACTTATGTCAGCCAGTTCAACATAAAAACATTTGCTGCAAGTTTTAACTTTTGAAGTTCTACTGATTCAACTACTCGATTAAGAAGATCATTCCACAACTTGGTCACAGCTGGAATAAAACTTCTAGAATACTGTGTGGTACTGAGCCTCATAATCCTTTACTGCCCTATCTACCACTCTTCCATTCACCACTCTTACCCATATATACTTTATTATCTTTCTTTTTGAAAAAAAAAAAAAACTAGAACTTATATCTTGCTAAACACACAAATCTACCAGTCTCTCACCACTCTCATTTTCACCTGGTACGCCACTTCCCAATGACACCTTCTACCTCTCCAGCGCCCACTCTAGCATTTAAGTCACCCATGACAACTAGATAATTCCTTCTACCCAGTCCTTCAACACACCATGTTAATTCATTCCGCTTTTCTTAACTTCTCCTACAACCTGGCCCTTCTGCACTAACAAAGGCCCAACATTCCTACCTAACCTTACCCTTACCCACATTAACCTAGATGATATCTCCTTCCATTCCACTACTTTATCTGTCATCCATTCACTCAGCAATATAGCCACGTCCTCTCTTGCTCTTCCCTTACTCTACCAGTCACTTCACCAAACATCATTCACCCTTCCCTTTTATCTTTGTCTCACCCAAAGCCAATATATCCATCCTTCTATTCCTAAACATACTTCCAATCTCACATCTTTTACTCTCTATGGCACAACATCCACGCACATTCAGAAACCCAAAAAATAAGAGTGCGGGAAAGTCCCTCTTCCCTCTTTGATGTCTCACAGGAATATAAAATACATTCTGTCTCTTTTAGTCACCTCTTATGACACGCAGGGATACGTTGGCTCTATTCTAATTGTTGTTATGCCCCTGCGGCCACAGGGGGCTATATGTATATGTAAATATGTAAATATATATATATATATATATATATATATATATATATATACATATATATATATATTATATATATATATATATATATATATATATATATATATATATATATATATGTGTGCATCCAAACACATTCAGCCACATCCATCTATATATATATATATATATATATATATATATATATATATATATATATATATATTATATATATATATATATATATATATATATATATATATATATATATATATATATATATATATATATATATGCATCCAAACGCATTCAGCCACATGCATCCATCTATATATATATATATATATATATATATATATATATATATATATATATATATATATATATATATATATATATATATATATATATATATATATATATATATATATATATATCATCAGAGAAGGTGGCGGCAGTCAGTAATTTACATTTCTCAAAATGAACAGGGAAATAGGCAATTCTAAATATCCATTTATTATAAATCCCGATCACCAAACGTCGGGACTTATAATAAATGGATTTTTAGAACCGCCTATTTCCCTGCCCATTTTGAGGTGTATGGGTGTGTATGTATGTATGTGTATATATATATATATATATATATATATATATATATATATATATATATATATATATATATATATACTATATATATATATATATAAATATATATATATATATATATATATATATATATATATATATATATATACATATATATATATAAATATATATATATATATATATATATATATATATATATATATATATATATATATATATATGTGTGTGTGTGTGTGTGTGTGTGTATAAAAGTATACTTAAAAAAGACATACTATTCACAATAACCCAGAAAGATCACTCCTGTAAAGAGATTACGGTAAAAATCTTGGAAAGCAACAATGAACATCATTAATACTTTAGATAAACAACGTTAAGTGCACAGAATTATTAATGTAACCATCATATCTTTGATTATGTAATACCTATATCCTACTTACATTAATAATAAAAACCATCCACAGGAGAAATACCTTTTGCCCAATGTACTTTTGTAAATGTAATCATAAATACCTCACAACTTTACACCCAGCAAATTCTCTGAAATTCTCCACTGCCTACGATGTTTGCTGTGTAGCAGTCAAATATAATAAATATACAGAGGCAAATAAAAAAAAGGATAGATAAATCAAAGCAAAATCGATGAAAACTAACCTAAAGAGACTTCATTTAATAAAGAAAAAATACATCTTTGCACATGTGAGGAATTTTCGTAAATATGATTCCTGGGCACAATCGTCCACATTCACCAACAGCAATAGAATGCCAGCAATTATATGAGAAAACTAAAGGGAAACCTTCACTACCACTACAAAACAACAGTAGACGACAAACTGCACTTCCTACTAGGCTACGGCCGCCTTCAGGAAATGAGTCATATGCTTAAGTGACTTTTTTCGGGAGGGAGTTTCGTTTACCTCACCCTTGTGTTACTGCCGATACCTTTCTAGCATCACGTAAGATTTTACTTCATCAACTTTTCAGTTATTCATTTTCTTTATTAATCATATAATTATATATGGATAAAAAATTAGAAAAAACAAATATTGTTTTTGTTGCTGCAATATTATTATCATGAAAATAATAATATATTAACAATAATATTCTTAGATGGGTGGTTATGATATTAATATTAATAATAACCACAATAATGTTTTGGTTGCCTTAACATGAAATGTTATTACCATACCTCACTTAAAAGATACCAATGCTATTAAGTACACCCAAAAATAATGAGATCCGCTCACAACATGCAATATAGTTCCAGCACATCTAGGCTGGTACGAGGGAAACTTAACGAACGCAACCAGCAGCGTAGTTCATTCCAGTTAACCTTTAGCGAAGGGAACAAAAGCAAATAACAAAAAGAATAAAGTTAAAATAAAGAATTTTACACTTAGGTGCGAAAGTAATAAAAAAAATAATCTATAAACATAATGTTACAAACAAATACGTGTGACTATAACTGTCATTTCTTCCTTTTCGTTATGAGATAAAAAAAATCGAAATTATGCAAATTGGAAACATAATTGTTAATTGTTAACGGAAATTTCCGATAGCTTTAAATGATTTCATTTCATTCAAATAAGGATCTTTGCAGAGAGAGAGAGAGAGAGAGAGAGAGAGAGAGAGAGAGAGAGAGAGAGAGAGAGAGAGAGAGAGAGAGAGAGAGAGAGAGAGAAACTAGTCATTAGCTTCAGTAGTTTCAAACTGCTAATAAGGATTCAAACTCTTTCTAGACATTAAATGTCCGTCTCGCAGAAACAAGCATCAGCAGAATAGAAGTCTATTCAACGACATTAAAACGATTATGAACAAGGACATTATTAAGAAACCACTGCATTAATTATTTCTAAATACGTCAGTTAGATTCCTACGTTGGAAAAAAAAAACTCACTATCTCTCTATCTCCCGATAAATTACGTCACTATTGGCATCAGACGCGAGGCCAGTTCTGAGACTCATGTTACATTAGGTAAACAAGTTTTTCTTCGACATGACTTTGGCCTCTGAAAAAAATCAGGTATAATGAAATGAATGTTAATACTATTTTTTTTCTTGTCGCTGCACATGCTGACACAGGTTCTCATTACTTCAATATATAGTCTCGCCTTTTTTTCCTTCTCAGTAGTCACCATCGCTACAAAATTGGCCCTAACGTAGGTCAAAAAGAATATCTTCAAGATAACCGAGATATATTTTGAACTACTACTACTACTACTACTACTATTAATAATAATAATAATAATAATAATAATAATAATAATAATAATAATAATAATAATAACAATAATAATAATAATAATAATAATGAATTCAGAAAACCGCATGTCATCCAAAAAGTACCATGATAATAAAAAAGTATGCATTTAAACATCACTACTATATTACAAATATACCTGATGAGTGATGATGAATGAAAACTAAAAACAATATTAGTAATAACATGTATGAAAACCAATCTTTTTAAGCGGCACTTAACCAAGATCTACATACACGTATGCTTCTTAACAAAGACAATTCCAAAACTTAAATATTTGAGAGAAATAAAAACAGCAAAAATGCGACCTGATGAAAGTCACTACAGCCTCCAACACTTGAGAGAATGCTGACGACACATCTTGGCGATAATCTGCACTCTAAGCAAAACGTGATGGAGGGCTCCTACCAAGACCTACAGATAGGTCTTGGCTCCTATCCTACATGGCAGCCCAGCCGGGGGTCATCATGAACTGTCAAGAGGTTTTTGCCTTCATATCGAAATAGGATTTGAAATCGTTGGCAGAAGGACATTACAATTACGCCTTTGTAATAAATGTTATTTCCAGGTAACGAAGAAGTTTACTAAAAACAAGTTCCATGTAAAAACAATACGGAGCAAATACGGAAAATGGGAACAAAATTAAAGTTCGCGAGGATAAAGAGAAAATGCTTATTAAAAGCCAAAAATATAATGATTGGGATTTTCCAGGGAGGGCAAATCCCTTCTGCACTGAATTATGGAAGAGAACAGCAATTTCCGGAAGTGTTGTGGAGCAGCAGGATACAAAGTAGAGAAAAAACACACAGTTAAAAAATGTTTATCAGTTACAAAAACATTCATATAAAGATACTTACATACATTTCATGATGATATACATTTCATGATGATATACATTTCATGATGATGTACATTTGATGATGATATAATCGTATATATTTAGTTTTAGTACTGCATTGTGCGTACATTGTTTTATGTTACGTAATAAGGAAATAAACTGAATTTTAACATGAATCCTTTTCATTGAAGGCAAATAGATAATATAGGTAGTAGTGCAGCTGATGTTTAAATGGCATAGTTTTTCATTCATCATCACTCATCATGTATATTAGTAGTAGTAGTAGTGATGTTCAAATTACATTATATATATATATATATATATATATATATATATATATATATATATATATATATACACACACATATATATTTATAGATATATATATATATATATATATATATATATATATATATATATATATATATAATGTATATACATGTGTATATATATACACACACATATATATATATATATATATATATATATATATATATATATATATATATATATATATATATATATATATATATATAAACACACACACATACATATATATATATATATATATATATATATATATATATATATATATATATATATATATATATATATATATATATATATGTACATATATATCACAAATTTTAAGTAATTTGTATTTTTCCTAACAGTGCTTACCTCGAACTACTCTCTCAAGAGGATCTGGGATCTCCTTAATCACCGACCAAGAATTTTGCGTAGTTCCCCCTCTCTCCATTACCTTGTCGGGGCGCTCCGGGGCGGAAGGATATTCGCCCTGGGGCGACCCCGGGTCAGCGAGTGAGGTAGGGCTTGTTAGCTCGTCAGTAAGCGTATATTTAAGTCCTCCTCGAACTCCTGTAAGATACTCGGGGTAGGATGGGAGGGCCATAACCCGAAAGTAGTTCGAGTTAAGTACTGTTAGGGAAAATACAAATTACTTAAAATTTGTGATTTGTTCCAACACGGAGTACTTACCTCGAACTACTTTCTCAGGAGACTAATACTTTAGGAGGAGGGAGTGGCTTACAGTTCGGAATATTCGAGACTTCCTGGGGCACACGACTAGATAGGAGGCTAGGTCTGGCTTGCCCAGGGAGTGGTAGGAGAGTAGGGGAAAGCACACAAAAGTCTACCTGATGTACAACTAACCTTTAATTATAATCCAGACATGATGTGCCTCGGCGTCCCACTCTCACAGGGAAGGAGGATGGGGAATAAAGGATAGGATATAGGGAAAAAGGGGGTAGCAAGGAAGGGGGATAGTAAGGAGGAACCTGTGTCGCTTACAATTACTTCCCACGGGCTACCCGGGGCCCAAACTACTAAACTTGTTGCATAGCCGAAATGACTGGTCCAATGGAGAAGGCATCCAGGGATTGTAAAGGTGGACTGCCTAGCCCAGTGCCAGCCCATAAGATCTGACCTACTGCCATGTTAGTGTCAATGACCAAGGATGCACTAAGGCCCCTAATATCATGGGGTCTCGGGGTACCAGGAACCGTAGATCCCTCACTCTCATAAGACCTTTTTATAATCTGACGCAGCCAGAAGGATATAGTGTTCTTGGAAACTGCCTTCTTGACTGGACCTGTGGAAACAAACAAACTCTTAACAGATTGTCTGAGTTTGGACGTTCTGCTGAGGTATTTCCTGATCGTCCTTACGGGGCACAAGAGCAGGTCTTCCGGGTTGTCCGAACGCGGAATTGCTGAAATGGAGAATTCTTCAAACCTAAGATCCGCAATTGCAGGGTTCTGGGTTTTCGCCACGAACTCTGGCAAGAACTTAAACGTCATGTCTTTCCAACCTTTCGAGTGGGAGACCTCGAAGGACAGTCCATGGAGCTCGCTCACTCGTTTAGCAGAGTCCAGAGCTAGCAAGAAGACGGCTTTGAGGGTGAGGTCACTGTCCAGAATATCTTTGGTTCGAAAGGGGGCCTCGAGAGGGCCCTGAGGACCTTGGCTACATCCCACTGGGGAACCCTCGAGGAGCAGGGGTCACAAGACTGCTCAAAACTCCTGATGAGCATGGAGATGTGGCACGAGGTACCCAGGTTGATGCCCTTGAGTTGGAAAACCTGGCCCAGTGCCGACCGAACTCCCTTGATGGCTGGGATGGAGACTCCTAGGTCGTCCCTCAAGTGCACTAGGAAGTCTGCGATATTGTGGACCGAAGCGTCTAAGGGCCGGAGATTCTGAGTGGCACACCATTTGACAAATGTTGCCCATTTCGCCTGGTACACAATGCTTGAGGACTTCCGCAGATAGCCCGACATCCTGTCCGCAGTTTTGTCCGAAAAGCCTTCCTTCCTTAACAGGCGCTTGATAACCTCCACGCGTGTAGCCTCAGCCCCTGTGGGTTTTCGTGTACCCTTCAGAAGTGAGGCTGACTTAGCAGGTCATCTCTTGCTGGTAAGGGCCAAGGAGGAAGAGTGGCCAGGTCCTGAAGATCCGTGAACCACTCCCTCTCCAGCCACCAGGGCCCTACCAAAGTCATCTTTGTGGACTTGGACTGTCTTAGCCTGTTGAGAACATGCCTGATGATCCCGAAGGGGGGAAAGGCATAGACGTCGAGGTCGTCCTATGGGTGCTGGAAGGCTTCCTCGAAGGCTGCTGTCGGGTCTGGCACCCGGGAGCAGAAGACGGGGAGTTTTGCGTTGAGTCTTGTGGCGAACATGTCTATCACTGGAGAGCCCCAACGTCGGAGGACTTCCTGTGCCACCTGGGGGCGAAGGGACCATTCTGACCCTACCACTTGGCCTGTCCTGCTCAGTCCGTCTGCCAAGACGTTCCTTTTTCCGGGGGATGAACCTGGCCGTTATCAGAATGTGGTTCATTTCGGCCCATTCTAGAATCTGAGCCGTGAGGTCGCACAACTCCCTTGACCTTAAGCCTCCCTGCTTCTTGATGTACGCCACTACCGTGGCGTTGTCGCACATGAGTGCCACCGAGTTCCCTCGGAGGAGACGGGCAAATTTTACCAAGGCTCTCTGTACTGCCATGAGCTCCAGAAGATTGATGTGCCGGGTCTTTTCCTCCACTGACCATTTCCCCTCCGCTGTTTCCTCGAAGAGATGGGCTCCCCAACACTCCTTCGATGCGTCCGTGAAGAGCAGCATCTCCAGAGGAGGGGAGCTGAACAGGATTCCCTTCAACGTGTATCTCCTGTCGGACCACCAGAGGAGAGTGTCCTTGGAGGAAGGGGACACCAGGACTATCTTCTGCGGGGACTCTTCCACTGACCAGAGGTCTTTCAGGTTCCATTGGATCGGTCTGAGCTTGAGCCTGCCCTGTGGAACTAACTTCTCCAACGAGACCAGGTGACCCACTAACCTCTGCCAATCCTTGGCCCTCACCGGAGTGCCCGCTAGGAACGGTCGAATCACCTGGTCCAAGTTGTCCAGCCTCTCCTGAGAGGGGAAGGCTCTCGTCAGCTGGGAGTTTAGGACCATCCCCAGGTACGTCATCCTGGTGGTGGGGACTAGCTGTGACTTCTCGAGATTGATTGTGATCCCGAGGTCCTTGCAGAAATTCAACAGGAGTGATCCTTGATCCCTTAAGTCTGCCTCTGAGGCTGAAAGCAACAACCAGTCGTCGAGGTACCTGATCAGCCTGATGCTCCGCTTGTGTGCCCAGGCCGATACCAGGGCGAAGACTCTCGTGAACACTTGAGGTGCTGTCGACAGGCCGAAGCAGAGGGTCCGGACATGAAGGGTCTGAGCGCCCCACCTTACTCTGAGGGACTTCCTGCTGGAGGGGTGAACGGGAATCTGAAAGTAAGCATCCTTGAGATCCAGGGACATCATGAAATCCCCTTTTCTTAAGGCTGCCATCACCGACTTCGATGTGTTCCTCTTGAAGGGGGTCTTCTTGATGAAGTTGTTCAACGCCGAGAGGTCGATGACTGGCCTCCAAACTCCCGCCACCTTCTCCACCAGGAATAGTCTGCTGTAGACGCACGGGTTGTAGGACTCCTTTGCTCAGCATCGCCTCCACTTCTGCTTGTAGCGCTGCTTTCCTCTCCGAGTCCTTGGATGCCAGCCACTCCGCCAGATGTTCGGGAATCCTGTATCCCTCCCTGAGAACTGTCACCGTCCACGGGTCCGCTCCATTGTCCCGCCATGCTTGCCAATAATGTTTGAGGCATCCCCCACCTGAGGCATGGGAAGGTGTAGGAGGCCTCTCTCCCTATCTCCTTCTAGGGAGACGGTTGGAACAGCCTGTCCTTGACCCTGAGAATTTGGGCCTAAAGGCGGCTTGAGGTTAGGCACCACTCCTCCTGGAGGGCCGAGGAGATTGGTGCCAGGAAGAGGCGGAAGCCTCCTGCCTAGCCAAAGTGTAGACGGGTAGGCCCCGTCTGCAGAAGGTCTTCTCACAGGGGGTCGCCAAGGTAACTGCTGTCTGGGCTCTGTCGTATTCTTCATTTTGTTGACCCTCTCCATCGTCTCGGCCACTTCTTGAAGGGGGAACACCGTCTCACCCCAGACGGGAGAGTTCCTCAGGGACTTTGCTTCCTGCTCGGGGAGCCTACGGGATAACCTATTCAGTACAGTGTCTCTTCTCCTCAGGACCCAGTTGACCGTCTGAGTAAGGAACTGAAACGTAAGAAACTTCATAGTCTTACCCCCCGAGCGGATTAATTCTTGCAGAAGAGCCTGGTTGTCAGGGACTGACAGGTCGTGCGAAAGCTGAAAACCTGTCAACGTACAGGCCCACCAGTCCAGCCAAGAGGTGGCATTAACGATGTCTTGTGAGGTGTCCTCCATCATGGCGGCCTCCGTGTTGCCCTGGTTCAGCGTAGCGACCGCTTCCTCCAATGAGCGAGGCCCTGAGTGTCGACTGTAAGGCACATAGAATTTCTTCTGGGCCTTGAGATCCGATAGGAGCTTGAAGGAACCCTGTGCCCTCAACGAATTCTTAGGGCCTGACACGAAACGGTTCGCATGCTCCATTCCCAGGGCAACATCGGGTGCTAACGGTAGGGTCAGGGATGGTTTCTGCTGGACAGGATTGTCAACCATCCTGCCCAGACCCGAGAGCCAAGCTTGTTCCGCTGCTGGCTGAGACTCGTCTAACCTATGGTGCCGTCGGATGAGCGCAAACACCTTACGATAAGACGAGACCTCGTCCGGAGAGCACTCACCTGAGCCCACAAGCTCGTCCACGATCTGCACCTTCGCATCAAAGGTTTCATCGAACACGGAGGGATCCGTGGGCACGGAGGCATCCCTCACCTCCTGGTTGAGTGATGGAGCGGCTGCCTCCATCACGGGTAGAGTCTCCGGAGCGGAGGTAGCCGTCATGGGTCTACCCCCTCCCGGGGCCATCCGGATGGCGCTGGTCGTTGGTCGCACCAGCGGCGTACCCCGAAACTTAGCCGGGGCTGCTGCGACGAAAGATCCTGGAGTTGAGCCGCTGGATCTAACCAGCGGAAGTTCCCAACACACGGGTGGAGCCGCTGACTTACTAGGTCGGGGCAACTGAAAGTGTGCCAACGGCTGCACCCGACAAGCGGGCGGAGCCAAAGAGACACTGTGCAAGGGTACGGAAGCGGCTCCAGCAGCCACCGAGGCAGGCACTGGAGCGGCAACCTCCTTGCTAGATTCCCGACGGTGTCGGACTACGGTAATATACCTCTTCCTCGATGAAGACTTCTTCCTGTTCCTCCTCCTCAACGACTTCGACCTCTTCTTGGCCAGGCTGACGTAGGAGCTTGGCCTCCTCCTCCTGGAACGCTTCCTCTTCCTCCTGGAGTCCCGTCCACTGGAACTGTCTGATGAGTAGGAGCTGTAGGAAGAGTAGTCGTCCGCAGAACACGAGCTTGCCGAGTCGTCCATTTCGATGACAAGCCTCCTGGGGGTCCTTGGTCTGGAAATCGGGGTCGAGGGCTCCATGAAGTCCGGCGGAAGCGTAGCTGATGGCGCCGGGGGTGAGCGGATGGCAGGTCGAGCGGCCAACCATCCGTCGAATTCCTCCTCCTGCCTCATGGGGGACCTGAAGGAAGTCCTAGGTGCTGTCCACACGATGGAGTCGGGGTCCGACGAGCACGTGGGTCGCCTTTCTTTGTTCTGACTACCCCCGGAACACGCTGAACCTGAAAAACATTGCTCGGGCGTGGGTTTAGGCACTGATTCGGGCTTCCCCCACACCGGGTCTTCACCGAAGACGGGTCCTGCGGGCACCAAGCTGTCGTCCACTAAACTCACTACTGCCACGCCAGCAGACCCCCCACTCGTCTGCGAAGGCCCCTTATCCACAGATTCCCCGACATCAGCCTCATGGGGAACGGCAATAAGCCGTTTCCACGAAACGGACTTACCTCATCCCCTACTCTGGGTAGGGGAAGCTGAAGGAGAACCTCTCTCTGACTTGGCTGAGGGCGACGTAAGGGGCGAAGCAAGGCCCGCCTTCTTCGGAGATCTCTTGGATGCCTTCTTTTTCTTCTTAGCAAACAAGGTCCATTGCAGCTCCGTCCAAGACTCGCATTCAGGGCACGTGGAGGTCGGGGAACACTTATTCTTCCGACACGAGGAGCAGAAGGTGTGCGGGTTGACCTCGGGCCTCGAGAGCCATGCTCCGCAAGACTTACCAGCTTGGGGCCTGGGACAACGACGCTGGGATTCCATGGTGAAAAGCAAACACGCAACCAAAACAAGAATACAAGGGAAAGGTGAGGAACACAACGGGAGCACGTGGAACACAAGGGATGGAAAACACAAAGGAACACGAGGTACACAAGGTGATCGGACAGGATAAGTGAGAGTGAGCGGCGAGATGTAATCTATGCTGCGACCAGACGCTTTCTGACGAGCTAACAATCGCGGCCTCACTCGCTGACCCGGGGTCGCCCCAGGGCGAGTATCCTTCTGCCCCGGAGCGCCCCGACAAGGTAACGGAAATAGGGGGAACTACGCAAAATTCTTGGTCGGTGATTAAGGAGACCCCAGATCCTCCTGAGAAAGTAGTTCGAGGTAAGTACTCCGTGTTGGAACAAATATATATATATGTATATACAGTATATATATATATATATATATATATATATATATATATATATATATATATATATATATGTATATATATACATATATATATATATAATATATATATATATATATATATATACATATATATATATATATATATATATATATATATATATATATATATATAAATATAAATATGAACAAATAAATATGAACAAATAAATAAATAATATATATATATATATATATATATATATATATATATATATATATATATATATATATATATATATATATATATATATATCCGTTCTCATCATCTCTGTCTTTCTGCTATTTACCTTGAGCCCAACCTCCTGTGATATTTCATGCATTCTGGTAAACAAGCAGTTAAAATCCTGTGGTGTTCTGCTAATAAGGATAACCTCATCAGCATACTCTAGGTCAGCTAATTTCTTGTTACCAACCCAGTCCAATCCTTCTCCACTATTCCCAACTGTTCTATACATTGATGAGAACGGAATATGCAATGGAAGATGAAATATTATCGGAAGGAGAAAGGATTAATGAGGTGGAATCATTCAAATATTTAAGAACTAAGATCTCTAATAAAGAAATCTTTAGAATTGGAGTTTAATGAAAGATTGAAAAAAGCAAATCAGACAAAGGCTGGGTTAAGTAAAATTTGGAAAGCAAATCACCTGAAATTACATATAAAAAACTGGCTATATATCAGTTTAGTGAGATCGGTGTTACTGTATGGACATGAGTCGTGGTATGACACGGAAACGATATCCAACAGATTTTGTAGATTTGAGAACAATGCCCTCAGAAGAATATTAGGAGTTGAATGGCAAGACATGGTAAAAAAATGAAACTATAATAGAGATTACTGAAGTGCCATATGTGGATGAGATCATGGTGAGGGGTAGATGGAGATGGTTTAGGCCATGCTCTTCGCACTCCCCAAGAGAGATTAGTTCATCAATTTCTTCAACCGGGCTCCACAAGGCACTTGAAGAGTTGGAAGACCCAGGCCTACATAGCTGAGGACTATGAAGCGTGAAATAGATGATGATGAGTGGAGAAGTATTGATTTAAAAGCTTATAGAGACGACTGGCGAAATCTAACAGAGGCCCTTGGCGTCAATATGAGTAGGAGATAATGATGATGATGATATATGACATGATATGATATATATACTATGTGCATATATATATATATATATATATATATATATATATATATATATATATATATATATATACATATATATATATATATATATATATATATATATATATATATATATATATATATATATATATATATATATATATATATATATATAAAAGACCACCTCTGGAAATTCTACCTTGCAACATACAACGTGTTACTAGAAGACCTGAATGAAATAAATGGAGATATAATAGGATTGAGTGAAATTAGAAGAACTAGAGAACTTTCTAGAGTTATGAGAGGGCCATATATTTTGCTTCGGAGGACATGAAAGGAAAGAAAATGGAGTATGTTTTCTTATTAATAAAAATCTTGCAGGTAAAATAGAAGAATTCTGTAGAACTAGAGATAGAATTGCAAGATTAATTATCAAACTAAATACGAAGTATAAACTGAAGATAATTCAAACGTATGCACCAATAACATCCCATACAGAGAAAGAAATAGAAACTTTTCATGAAGTTCTGAAGATTTCTATGTAAAAACATAAGACTCAATTTCAATTTACATTTGTTCTGGGTCAGGAGAATCGGCAGTAGGTATATTTGGAGTAGGAACTAGGAATGACAGAGGAGACACGCTTGTAGAATTTGCTGAGAGAAACAATCTTAAAATCATAAAGACCTTCCTTTACAACAATAAACATAGAAAATGGACATAGAGAAGCCCAAATGGAGAAGTGAAAAATGAAATAAATTTCACTCTCGGTGAAAAAAGTCAATTAAGTTAAAAATGTAAGTGTTAAACAAGTTAAAAGTTAAGCGTCCATTGAATTGAGAGAAGCAAAATTTGTGTAGATCCAAGGAGAGAAAAATTAATTTCAAGAAAGAATATAAACACTCCTGTAATAAGAGATAACTCTGATGAGTTTAATTTAGCAATACAAAATAGGTGCTCCCCGCTACATGAATTGGAAGCAAGTGAAGAAATGAAGAGTAACTCTACAAAATTTGTATTGGAATCAGCACAAGAGATAGGCGGAAAAGTTCCTTAACAATATCACAGAAAACTATCAGAAAAGACCAACCAAAAATATAATAAAGAAAAGATTGGAAATGAGGATAAAACCCAAAATATGAAATAGAATGAGCAGACCTATCCAAACTATAAAAAAAACACAAAACCAAAGATATTCGCAAACACAATCGGGTCAAAATTGAGGAAACACTATAGAAAGGAGGAAGCATCAAATTGATGAAAAGGAGACATGAAACAGGGCGCAAACAGATGTTTGCTTTAAAGGATGAACATGGAAATATTATCCACAATAGGAGTGATAAAAATTGATGAGGATTTCTTTACAATAGTGATATTAGATATAACTTTGTCGATAGAAATAATGAAACAACTGGGCCGGTACCAAACGTAACAGTTGGAGAAGTAAAGAAAACATTAAAAGGCATGAAAAGAGGCAAAGCAGCAGATGAAGGATGCCTAACAATTGACTTGATAACACGTGGAGGATATTTCATAATAGTTAAACTCGCTGAACTCGAACACCAAAAATCTGCAAGAATGTTCTACACCTACAGCTTCGAAAAATTGTATCATTATACCAATTAACAAAAAAGGGAGACACACAAGGCATGGGAAATTACCGCCCAATAAGTTTACTTAAAGTAATATATAAAATACTTACAAAGATCATATTAGTCTGAATAGAAAGGCAGCTAGACTTTAATCAACCAAGAGAGCGGGCAGGCTTTAGAAGTGGATATTCAACAACTGGCCATATGCATGTAATTAACCAGCTAATGGAAAAAAAATCAAGAGTATGACAAACCATGTATGGCTTTTATATACTACTGTATGAGAAAGCTTTTGATTATATCAAAGACTCAGCAGTAATGAAAGCCTTTCAAAAACAATGAAATAAGAATTTTATGTTGGAACACTTAAAGATATCTATACAGAAAGTACAGCAATCTTAAAACTACAAAGATAGTGAGAAAATTCCGATTGAGCAAGGAGTTAAGACGGAGACGCCATCTCTCCTAAATTATTCACAATATGCCTAGAAGAAGTTTTGAAGAAATTATGTTGGGAAAATGTAGGAATTAATATTAATCAGGAATACCTTGACAGATGACATAGATGTGTTTAGTGAATCATGAGAGGAATTAGAAAAGATGATAAAAGATTTGAATAGAGAAAGAAATGTAGGACTGGAAATGAATATGAGTAAAACTAAGATAATGTACAATGATAATGCAGAGACAACAAATAAAGAGTTGTGGACGAACCTCTACAGATTGTTAAAGAAAAAACCGTATGCACTTCAGATAGACAGTGTTTCCTAAGGACACGAGACCAAAATTAAAAGAAGTATGAACATGGGATGGAGAGTATTTGCTAAAAATTGAGATGGTCCTAACATTATTGACTTATGCATCAGAAACTTGGAGACTTACTAATACCTTAGAACATGATCTAGTTACAACTCAAAGAGGTATGGAAAGAATATTGATGGTAATAACACTAAGAGACACAAAAAGAGTAACATTGATATGAGAGCTAACTAAAGTAGAGGATATTCTAACATGTAAAAAAAAAAAAAAATGGACATGGGCAGGAGACGTGGGAATGCCTGACAATAGACGGACATTAAGAATAAGAAATTGGGTCCATAGAGATTGTAAAAGAAGCAAGGAAGGATGAAAAGACAATAGCTTGACAAACTAATAAAGTTTGCAGGTATAAACTGGCACAGAAAGACCATACACAAGCAGAGCAAAAGCCTAAGGCATGTCCTTTCACTGGCGTTTGTTTATGGTCTTTCGATGCCAGATTATACCTGCAAATTTTCTTAGTTCGTCAATACCTCGTCTTTTCTTCTTTCCCATGCTTCTTTTGCAATCTCTAGGGCTCCATTCTGTTATTCTTTCACCAGCGGAGAGGGCCTTCCCGGAAATATCTGACTGGCATTGTGAACAAGGAGACACCCCAATAGCGTATGACGCCCTCAAAACATACCTTCTGCAGCAGTACTGGCCGTCGCCAGCTGCCCGTATAGCAAAGCTTTTTCAGCTCTCTATAAAACCGTTGGGGGACCAAAGGGCTTCGCTCTCCCTCAGGGAAATGACCAGTATCGCTCGCCTGCAACCTGCCGCAGACGGCTCTCCTCGAGAGGTGAACCTACTTCATACCCTTTGGATACACCGTTTACCCAAACCTGTACTCGCTGCCATACCAGATGTCGATAGTTTACCCATAAAGGACTTGATGACCAAAGCCGACGCCCTCATGGACACCCACTTCAAGACCTCCATCAACGCCTCCACTCCTGACGAAGAGGACTCCCATTCAACGTCAACCGAAGCTGACGTGAATGCCGTAGGACACACACGCCTACCCCGTGATGTGCTGAAGCGGCGACAAAAGCCACCCACCACCCACCACTGGCTCGCGCCCCACACCCACGACTTCTACAGCCACTTACTGCCTCCCATCCGCCGCAGTTTTGCTTCTACCACAACAGATTCGGGGCAACTGCGATAAAATGTGCCAATGATTGTCAGTGGCCAAAAAAAGTGCAAGTAGGCCATCACTCATGGCGGTGGCCTCCCGTGTTTCTAATCTTTTCTTTTTACATGATGCAGGAAAGGGCATGCGATTTTTGGTAGACACGGGTGCTTGTAGTTCTCTTTTGCTAAAGGAACTCTTCAGGACACGACGTAGTCTGTCTACATCTGCTGACGTCCGCTTGGTAGCTGCCAACAGATCTGCGATACCCACCTACAGTTACGAGAACCTCACAATATTGTTTGAAAACGGTAAATTTAATTGAAAGTTTCTCATTGCTGACGTCACATTGCCAATCCTCGGTGAGGATTTCCTCTCTCATTTCCATCTTTTGGTCGATGTCGCCCACCGACGATTGGTCAACAGACTCGTACTTATCGACACCTCTTCAACCAGCCCCCTCCAACCTCGCTCTCCACATCAGCGCACCCACAGATGCCTACACCGACTTCCTCCCGTCGTACCCGGAAGTTTTCCGTCTAGAACTTCGCCAAACGCCCACGGCTCCTGCCAAGCACGGTATTCATCACCATATCAAGACGATGGGACCCCCGAGTCTTTGCAAAATTTAGACGTCTGGCACCGGAAAGATTGGCAGCCGCCAAACAGACGTTTGCCGAAATGGAGGAAATGGGCCTTTGCCAAAAGGCCTCCAGCCCATGGTCGTCACTCTTACACATCGTTCTGAAGAAAGACGGCTCCCTCCGTCCATGCGGGGATTACAGGCGCCTGAACAGGCAAACAGAACCAGATCACTACCCCCTCCCAAACATCGCCGACGTGACCTCCTACCTGCACAAAGCGAAGGTTTTCTCCACACTCGACCTCCTCAAGGGGTATCATCAGGTACCTATGAACCCAGAAGACATCCCCAAGACTGCCATAACTACTCCGTTTGGTACATACACCTTCAATTACTCCTGTTTTGGCCTTTGTAATACTGGGGCCACGTTTCATCGTCTCATGGATGGCATCTTAGGGGACATCCCCTTCTCTGTGTTATGTGGAAAACATACTTGTGTTCTCCTCCTCAAAAGAGGAACACCTCCGTAACCTGCGGATCGTGCTCGACCGCCTGCAACAAAACGGCCTTGTAGCCTTGTAGCAGACGTTCAGAACTTCCCCACGCCCTTGACCGTCAAAAGCTCTGCAGGAATTCTTGGGCATTATCAACTATTATCACCGTTCTCTGCCAGCCATTGCCGCCACTCTTGCTCCCCTCTACGCCTCCCTCAAGGGCAAGCCAAAGGACCTGAAGTAGGGTCCCTTTCAAGAAGTGGCCTTCTGCAATGCAAAGAAGGCCCTATCAGCCGCTGCAGCTCTTACTTTTCCTATCCCACATGCCCCTCTCCTTCTCTCCATCGATGCCAGCGACGTCGCTATTGGTGCAGTACTCAAACAGGTGGTCAATGGCTCGCCCTGCCCATTGGCCTTCTTCAGCAGAAAACTGTCCAAGGCAGAATCGGGTTATTCTACCTTCGATCGCGAATTGCTGGCGGAGCACTTGGCTGTCTGTCACTTTCGCCATTTCTTAGAAGGCACGCCCTTCGTCATTCACACAGATTACATGCCTCTGGTGCACGCCTTCACTCGACAGTCTGACGCCTGGTCCGCCCGTCAACGCCGACATCTCTCCGCCGTGGCTGAATACAATTGCAGCCTTCAACACGTCCCTGGGAAAATGAATCCCATTGCCAATGCCCTGTCAAGAAACACGTTGGCTGCCATTCAACTGGGATTGGATTACAATGCCTTGGCTGATGCCCAATGACAGGATCCAGAGTAACAAGCACATAGGACATTCTGCCCATTCACATCCCTCGTACCGTTCTACCGCACAGCTGCTGAAGACGAAGTTCATTTGGCACGGCATTTCTAAGGATGCTAAGAATTGGGTCAGCGCCTGTACTTCTTGCAAAACTTCCAAAGTACAACGACACACGGATTCAGGAGTGGGCACCTTTCCTCAACCTCAGTGTCATTTCGCACACATTCACGTCGACGTTGTAGGTCCCCTACCCACATCACAAGGACATCGTTACCTGTTTACCGTCATCGACCGCTCCACTCGTTGGCCTGAAGCCATTTCCATGGAAACTGCAACGTCCGCCTCATGTACATCTGCCTTACTCTCACGATGGATTGCAAGATTTGGTATCCCTGAGCATATTACTTCTGACAGGGGTACCACTTTCACCTCTCAATTGTGGACATTAGCGAATCTCCTGGGCATCATCCTATATCACACAACGGCCTACAACCCCGCTGCCAATGGAATGGTTGAACGTTTTCATCGCACCCTCAAAGCAGCTTCGATGTCCCGCTGCAAGGATTCCAACTGGTTTACTCAGCTTCCCTGGGTCCTACTGGGACTAAAGACCACTCCTAAAGACGCTCTCGACGTCTCGGCAGCTGAAATGGTGTATGGCGACCCGTTGGTCGTCCCTGCTGAATTTTTTCCTTCTGCAACCTCCTGCGACGATCTCCAGCGCATACGTCACGTTATGATAAAATTTACTCCATGCCGCCAGACTTACAAGCCCCCAGCAAAGCATCACATACCGACAGACTTGCACTCTGCAACGTACGTCTTCCTACGCAACGACACTAGCAAGCCACCGCTAACGCCCCCTTACACCGGCCCTTTCCTTGTGATCCGACGCAATCCGAAAGCATTCCTACTAAACATTCATGGCAAAGACGACTAGGTCTCCATTGATCGTCTAAAACCTACTTATCTTCTGTCAGATGACCCGCCTACAGTTCGCCTCTCTAAATCAGGGCGCCCTATTTAACATGTACATACAGTATGTCCTTTTTAGGGGGGGGGGGGAGCCATGTACCAACCGTGTGTCACACGATCGTACATAGTAACATTTCATTTTGTGTATATATTAAGCTTGCATCTTTGCTCTCTCCTCACACTGACAAGAACCTGAAATAACATGTCTGTTTTTCTCACCGTTAACTGTTAACCGGTTGAACAGGAAATTTCCTGTTGCCTTTGAGTATGTATATAAAAGCGAGTGTTCTGTAACAAGGTTACTCAATTGCTTTCATCCTGCCTTTGAGTAACAACCTTCTCTCGGCTCGTTACAATTCCTTCCAAAACGAATACTTGCTAAACATTCCTATGTATAATCATGAGAGTTTGCTGCAGCTAATAAAATTAATAATGTTATATCGATGCAAGAGTATATTATTTTTATATGTAGGTGATTTATATTTACACTATATATATATATATATATATATATATATATATATATATATATATATATTATATATATATCATATATATATATATATATATATATATATATATATATATATATATTATATATATATATATATATATATATATATATATATATATATATATATATATATATATATATATATATATATACATACACATATATAAATATATGCACACATGCATATATATATATATACATATATATATATATATATATATATATATATATATATATATATATATATATATAAAGTCGATGTGTATTTTTTTCCATACCCTCATATACATTACATATTTTAGACTATGAGCTCCATTCCTGATAGCTTACTTAAATTACACGCATTCCGGTATGTGTATTTGATTACATGTGTGTGTGTGTGTATATATATATATATATATATATATATATATATAGTGTGTGTGTGTGTGTGAGCGTACGCGAGTTTGTTTGTGTAGACATATATACATATATATAAACTGTACCTCTCTCTCTCTCTCTCTCTCTCTCTCTCTCTCTCTCTCTCTCTCTCTCTCTCTCTCTCTCTATTATATTATATTATATACATATATATATATATACAGTATATACAGTATATATATATATATATATATATATATATATATATATATATATATATATATACACACTGTATATATATATATATATATATATATATATATATATATATATATATATGTATATATATATATATATATATATATATATATATATATATATATATATATATATATATATATATATATATATATATAACATTTTCAATATAAAGCAAAATGCTTAGCTTGTTGCAGTAATATACGATTTAGTTTATTTAGGGACTGGAGAAATTTCTAAAGTGAAAATAATTTTGAGAAAAACAAATTTATTAATAAGACATGCATTTGCTGAACGCTCAAAAAAAAAAAATTCTTTCTCTCCATGACATCAAGAATAAACGGCTCATTTTTTTCCACTATGCCTATACACATTTACACACTTAAAAAGAAAAGGATATTCGTAAAAAGAAAGAAAAAAAAAACACGGGTGCTACAAGCAAAAGTAAGTCAGTTAGGGAGTAAGAATATGATGATGAGAACTACCGTAATGAAAATAGGTAACTGATCTCATGATCATAATTTAATCTGTAATAAAATATAAACTATTATGTGCATTTCGATATACATCATAAAGGATAACGGAAAACTTTGGTTAACATTCAGCTAAATAAAAGAGCGTAGTAACTGGCAAAGGTGCGACCAGTACGCATATTATGCGGAAAGAGACGGATGAAATGTGGCGCCATAAAATTAGTCTGGCCGACTCTCACTATATACGACTGTGGGCTTAGGAACTAACTAAATATGTTGATATGTATTGTCACTGGGACAGCTAGCGGCAGCGAAATATGTTAGTACACTGACACTCTGATTGATTGTCAAAAAAATTCCGTGGTACCTCATGAATTCATAAATTATTCCCTAAATAGTCAACTAATATAGACTTCACTAAATCTAGGGGATACTTTGCACCATGAGTGGATCACCTATAATAAGCAAACCTACCCTTACTAGGATTCAAATCCATGTAACAACCTTAAAAGACATGGTTCTGGAAAAAAAAGTCCGGTATTTCCAAGTCTCATATAAAATCAATTTTAATTCTCCTGTTGCCCAAGAAAAAGTGCATACTCCCATGTATAACAGAAGTGTATATTCCTATATATACAGGAGGTTTATACTCTTATATGTGCAGGTAGTGTATGCTCCTATAAATGCAACAGATGATTCTGGTAAATATGGAATGAAATTATTCATATCATTAAAAGCTGACCATCGGTTTTCTGCACGAAAATAAGTAAACATCTATCCTCACAAGCTAAATACCAAAAACCTGCGATCAATCCTCTGGGGAGGAAATGTTTTGGATCTGTTACCTGAAAGCACCTCGATCCCTGTTCACACAGAGAACAATTTATGTACCAGGTTGTTAATTGACCTACATAAAGAGAATACACGATTTTTATTCTATAAGAGGGGGGATTTATGAAGTGAAAAACCTAATCTTGACAAAATTTCAGAGCCTAAAATTACTTAATTTCATTCGTCAATGCTGACGGCTTCAAATACTCTGATAAGAATATTATGAACTAAGGCACTATTAGACAGCCCTCCCTTTCATACTTATGCATGACTCACCTGCCACGTGGCCACCTCCTTCAAGAGCTTAAAAAGATGCTCCCACGTACAATCACGTTACTTACCTAGAAAGAAAGAGAAAGTTCTAATTAATTACAAATTCAAGGCACAAATTCTATATTGATTGAACACATTACATAAATGCTAATACGGTATCAAAAGTAAGTTAATATTTGTCTCCCGATAATCACTACCTCTATAGTTCCACCTGATATTCACCAAGTGATAAAATTTCCAATAACTCAAACTGACCTTTGCAATGATATATAAATCATGACCCGCTAGTAGCACTAAAAGAAAACCTGTTTTAAAGTCAGCTGCCTCATAATATCTGGATTTTTTAATATATAAAATATATATGAAAATAACCAAGTTTACAGAATAGTCTGAAGATCTACGCCAAGCGAATAACTTGATATAGTATGTATTTCTGCACTTGCGCTATCTGGGTCAACTGACTGATATTACTTATTTAGATCCATACGCATTTTGGAGCAGCTGACCCCAAAAGCGCAGCAAGTTTTAATCGGAAATTGTCAACAAAATCCAATTAGAATATACATACCAATATGAAAAAACCAAAGTTATACCATTTAATAAAAAAAAATCTCGATACCAAAATTATATCATTGTACGCACTTGTATAACAAGTTCTTATGATATACTAATACCTAATCCGTTCTTAACTATACTTGCCTCTGAAATATAAACATCAACGATACTACTATTATTCTATTTATTATTATAATAATAATTGATTATTATTATTATTATTATTATTATTATTATTATTATTATTATTATTATTATTATTATTATTCTCAGTGATAAAACAACAGGTTACAAGACGCATACTTTTTCATAAAGTTTCGATAAATATAAAATCATTTCAAGAGGGAACTCGAAACTGTGAAACGATAATTTTCAATTTCATATTACCACCCTTAATGAGATTTATAATTTTGACTAGAGGAAAGAGTTGTTAGCAGTATTACGCACCATTCAATGTTTTACTATTTATGAATAGTTGGGGTCTCAAAACTGACATTTGACAAGATTTTTTTTGGAGAGAGAGAGAGAGAGAGAGAGAGAGAGAGAGAGAGAGAGAGAGAGAGAGAGAGAGAGAGAGAGAGAGAGAGAGAACTAGCTTTGTTTCAAATGCACATAGCTAAGGATACTGAAACATTACACACCAATACCGTAGATTTTGGCATCCAAATCTATCAGTAACTTCTGACAGGTTTGACTTGGGTTTAGCGTTGCCACAGGTATGTGTTTGCTAAGTACTTTCCTTTTAATCAGATTCGCTAGCTGATAAAAACAGAATTTTCATAAATGGAGTCTTTCTGGATCGAATGCAAATTAAATTTAAAGTTTTACTTCAATAAAATTATTGCTCCCTCTTTAACACAAAATCAAAATATTGAGCGTAAGTAAAAGTTACTAACACTTTAAAAATTTTGGATAAAGCTTTCAAAGAAGCAAAACAACGAAAGAAATATGGTGTGAACATGTACAACCCTTTTTAGGAAACAATCAAACAAGACATTCATGAACAAACGGATAGATATACTATATATGACGAAATACACTGGTAACAATCCAAGAAAATGGAGTACATAAATTGTTTCATGCGTGCATACAGGTTTCAAGCAAATAATACAAATATCATAGTTTAACACCAAAAAGAAATTACATGTTTTAAAATAAATGGCCTAAATAACATTTAAATATTAAGAAACTAGTCAGGATGCGTTTTACATTTCCCACTTGCAAAAAATCATACGTTTTAATATAATCCAGTAACTGAAATCAAATGGCTGGATATGATCCTGACACTGAACTAAAATGAGAATAAGTAAGTGCATGAATATAAAAATAAATCCTATCTTATAAACCACGATCCCTACCAATTATTAAAGCCGCTTGAAGACCTAAAATAGTGTCATTGCATTGATCACAGAACGTGGAATCACCTCACACCTCTAGGAAAAACGACTCGTACACAAAAAGAGAAGGAACCAGGCTATCAATCTCAAAAAGAAAAACTTGCTCATAATTAAAAAAAACAAAAAACAAAGCTTTCAGCTGTTCGTCTGTTCACCTGAAGGCTTCCTAATCGATAACTTTGAGGAATCTTTTAACAGCCGATGACTCCATCCTTTTTTACAATGTAAATTGAAGGATATTTACCGATACTTCAACACGTCTCTTCAGCTCCATGCTAGCATCCATCCCAAGAATGTTAACCTACAGCAATTGCCAATGAAACTCCACTTGA
>NC_090735.1:90950270-90967770 GCF_036898095.1 Palaemon carinicauda | reverse complement strand
ATCATCCATTACAAATCCACTGCACGACAAAGACTTCAGACATCTCCTGCCACTCCCGCCAGTTTAAGGTCTTTCTATGCCAGCTTATACCAGCAATTTTTATTAGCTCATCAATCTATCCTCTTAACATCCTTCCCTTAATTCGTTTGCAATCTCTAGGGAACCATTCCGTCCACCTTTATGCCCATCTATTATCTGTCATTCTCATTATATATGCTGACCATGACCATTTTTTTCTCTTACAAGTTAGAATATCCTCTTCTTTAATTTGCTCTCGTATCCATGTTGCTCTTTTTCTGTCTCTTATATTTATTCCCATAATTATTCTTTCCACAGCTTTTGGGTTGTAATTAGCTTATGTTCTAAAGCTTTAGTAAAGGCTTCACGTTTCGGATGCATGAGTTCAAACTGGTAGGACCATCTGTTTAAATACTTCTTTTGTCATTTTACTTTTCCTAATTTTATATCCTTTTACCAAAAACTTGCCATCTCATGGCTATCCTTTTTATCTAAGACCCGTGTCCTAAGGAAACTGACTGTCTGTACTAAGTACATATATTCATTAACAAGCTCTATAGGTTCGTCCATAACTCTTTATTTTTTGTCTCTGCATTTCCATTGAACATTATATTAGTTTTACTCGTATTCAATTTTTGCTTTCTCTATTCAAATTTTCTATAATGTTATGCAGTTCCTCCCGTGATTCACTTAACAGAAATATGTCATATTCAAACCGATGGATGAGCTAAAAGTATTGCGGATATCGACTGTTATAGAATGATCATAAACAGACACGTGTTGAAGGAAAATGTTCGAGGCCTTTGTCCTGCAGTGGACTAGCAATGGCTGATGATGATGATGATGATGATGATATATGAATGTATGTATGTAGACACATTAGTCAATAAATTCTGACAAATAGGTGGGAAACGTAATTTTCTTAGAGACGCAATGTCTCAGAAATGAGAGAATATTCAGAGACCGAATCGGCAATTAAGAACTACTACACTTGAGTTTTATCGTAGCTCTCATCTTGTAGTGAAAAAACTCTGCATATCATCAATATCAACAGTTTTCTTGGATGTTTAGTGGTAGAAAAAGGCCAAAATGAAAAGTTGAAAAGCATGACAACATTTTTAAAATGAATAGGAAAAAAAAAAAAAGAAAAACCGTTGATTTTCCAAATTAGAGTAGTAGCTGTGACTTCTCTAACCCAATCTATTCTGAACAAGTGTTTTAATTCTTTAATTCTACCTTGTTTCGAGTATTGTTCTCCTGTCTGGTCTTCAGCTGCTGATTCTCATCTTAATTTGTTGGACAGGAACTTACGGTCTATCAAATTTCTTAATTCCTGGTACCGTCGGTCAATTAGTTCATTGTGCATGTTGCATAAGATTTTTTGTAATTCTGACCATCCTTTACATTCAGATCTTCCCGGACAGTTCCACCTCGTTTGTAATACTAGTCATGCAGTTAATTCTAAGTCAGGCATTCTCCATCATTAGACTCAATATTATTTCAGCTGTGACCAAGTTGTAGAATGATCTTTCTAATCGGGTAGTTGAATCAGTAGATCTTCAAAAATTCAAACTTGCAGGGAATGTTTTTATGTTGAACAGGCTGCCATAAGCCACTATATAGTTTATATGGTAAGAGGTTGGCCAAGGCACCAGCCACCCATTGAGATACAACCACCAAAGAGTTATGGGTACTTTGACTGGTCAAACAGTACTACACATACACCGAAGAGTCTGGCCTTTTCTTTACAGATTCTCCTCTGTCCTCACCCACCTGACAACACTGAGATTACAAAACATTTCTTCTTCACCCAAGGGCTTAACTACTGCACTGTAATTATTCAGTGGCTACTTTCCCCTTGGTAAGGGTAGAAGAGAGACTTTAGCTATGGTAAGTAGCTGTTCTAGAAGAACATTCCTAAATCAAACCATTGTTCTCTAGTCATGGGTAGTACCATAGGCTCTGTACCATGGTCTTCCACTGTCTTAGGTTAGAGTTCCCTTGCTTGAGGGTGCACTCGAGCACAATATTCTATCTAATTTATCTTCCTCTTGTTTAGATAAAGTTTTTATTGTTCATATAGGAAATATTTATTTTACTATTCTTACTGTTCTTAAAATATTTTATTTTCGTTGTTTCCTTTCCTCACTGGGCTATTTTCCCTGTTGGGGCCCCTGGGCTTATAGCATCCTGCTTTTCCAACTAGGGTCGTAGCTTAGCAAGTACATAATAATAATAATAATAATAATAATAATAATAATAATAATAATAATAATAATAATAAATATAAATATCTGTTTTAATGTTGTTAATGTTTTTTAAATACTTCATCTTAATTGTTTATTAATTCTTATATCGTTTATCTATTTCCTTATTTCTTTTCCTCACTGGGCTATTTTTCCCTTTTGGAGACCTTGGGTTTATAGCAGCTAGCATTTCCAACTAAGGTAGTACCTTAGTTAATAATAATGATAAATAATAATAAATAATAAATAATAGTAAATAATGATGAATAATTAATAAATAAATAAATAATAAATAAATAAATAATAAATAAATAAATAAATAAATAATAATTAATAATAATCAATAATAAATAATAATAAATAATAATATTAACATTAATATTAATATTAATAATATTAATAATAATAATAATAATATTAATACTAGTAATATTAATAGTAATATTAATAATGACAATATTATCAATAATATTTATAATAATAATATCTATATTAATAATATTAATAATTATAATATCAAAAATATTAATAATATTAATAATAAAAGTAATAACAATATATAAATAATTATAAATAATAATAATAATAATAATAATAATAATAATAATAATAATAATAGCTGTTCATTTATGTGAGCCTTGCTATAAGTTCACTGTCCATTTATTCCATTAATCTATTGGGTTTCTTATTCTAAATGAAATTCTGCTTATAAATACTGTAAAATTAATGTGATACTCTAAAAAGAATAATTTTCCTGTCTAAAACGGGATGAGCCCATTTTATATATATATATATATATATATATATATATATATATATATATATATATATATATATATATATATATATATATATATATATATATATACTTACACAGGAAATACACACACATTAATACATGCATATATATATATATATATATATATATATATATATATAAAATATATATATATATATATATATATATATATATATATATATATATATATATATATATATATATATATATATATATATATATATATATTTATATGAAATTATATATGTATATGTCCTAATTCATGTATATATGCGTGTGTTATACGTCAAGGTAAATGAACGCAACATTCATGAGTATTCCACAAAAATCTATGTCTCAGCATGTTATTGCAATGGTTGCATTTTGGTAGCGAAGGGAGTTATAGTTGCTGGTGGGCGCTCGAGTTGACAAGTCCCTCATTTGAGAGGGTAGTTGTGTACAGTGTACTTACGAATGAACCTTTTGTAATAAATGAAGAAAACCCACGTTTCGACGTCTCATTATCCGTTTACGTGGGTCATATATATATATATATATATATATATATATATATATATATATATATATATATATATATATATATATATATATATATATAAATATACATCCATATACAAATCCATCTATATCTTTTATATATATATATATATATATATATATATATATATATATATATATATATATACATATATTACATATATATATATATATATATATATATTATATACACATATATATATATATATAGATATATATATATATATATATATATATATATATATATATATATATATGTATGTATATATACTTATATATACATATATATATATATATATATATATATATATATATATATATATATATATATTATCCTACTTGGAAAGGCAAGATGCTTTAAGTTCAAGGGCTTAAACAGGAAAAATAGTCTAGAGAGGAAAGGAAATAACGAAAGAAACAAAAGATATGAGAAATAATGAACATTAAAATATTTAAAAAACAGTAACAACATTAAAACACATTTCATATATAAACTATAAAAAGACTTATGTCTGCCTGTTCAACATAAAAGCTTTTGCTGCAAGTTTGAACTTTTGAAGTTCTACGATTCAACTACCCAATTAGAAAGATCATTCCACAACTTTGTCACAGCTAGAATAAAACTTCTAGTATACTGTATGGTATTGAGCCTCATGATGGAGAAGGCCTGATTAATAGAATTAACTGCATGCCTATTGTTAAGAACAGGATGGAACTGCCCGGGAAGATGTGAACGTAAAAGATGATCAGAATTATGAAAAATCTTATGCAACATGCATTAGGAACTAATTGAACGATGGTGCCAGAAATTGATATCTAGGTCAGGAATAAGAAATTTGATAGGCCGTAAGTTCCTGTCCAACATATTAAGATGGGAATCAGCAGCTGAAGATCAGACAGTAGAACAAAACTCTAAAAAAGGTAGAATGAAATAATTAGAACACTTCAGAATAGATTGATCACCGAAAATCATAAAAGAATTTCTCAATAAGCCAATTTATTTAGCAATTGGAGAAGACACAGACTTAATGTGCTTCTTAAAAGTAAACTTGCTGTCGAAGATCACACCTAGAATTTTAAGAGTGCCATACAAAATTGAAGAAACATTATCAATACTGAGATCCGGATGTTGAGGACCCAAGGTCCTTGACCTACTTACAATCATACTTTGAGTTTTGTTAGGATTTAACTTCATACCCCATAATTTGCACCATGCACTAATTTTAGCGAGATATCTATTAAGGGATTCAGCAACCCCAGATGTACATTCAGAGAATAGAATTGATGTAAAGAGTGCAGCATCATTTGTATATGAACAAGCTTGTTTTCTACGCCAAACCACATATCATATCTATATATATGAAAATTAATGGGCCAAGAACACTACCCTGAGGAACACCAGATCTTCCTAATCGCATAGTAGTTGAATCAGTAAAACTTCAAAAGTTCAAAGTTGCAGAAAATGTTTTCATGTTGAGCAGGCTGACATAAGTCATTTTAAAGATTGTAAATGGCATATGTTTTTTTATGTTGTTACTGTTTTTGGAATGATTTATTGTTAATTTTTTCTCATCATTTATTTATTTCCTTTCCTCACTGGGCTATTTTTTCTTGTGTGAACCCTTGGGCTTATAGCATCTTGCTTTTGAACTAGGCTATTAATAATGATAATAATAAACCTTAACCTTCTCCATATGTATTTCTTTATTCCCTAACACAATTCGTAATAGTTAAACATGTTTGATATTTGGTTCAAGTTGAATAATCATCATCTGAATTGTTTATTATTTGAAGAGCAGATGGATTCAGCCAGTCATTGAGGGATGTAATTTCATTAGAACACTAACAAATATGTATGTCATAGAGTTGACACAATCACAATTTAAAGTTTTAGAAATTAAACCATGCAATTATGCAAATCAAATTTATAAATAAAGTAACAAAGCAATTCATTGGGGATAAACTGACTTTGGTACAGAACACGCCCCATTGATGTGCACAATTATCTCTCTCTCTCTCTCTCTCTCTCTCTCTCTCTCTCTCTCTCTCTCTCTCTCTCTCTCTCTCTCTCTCTCTCTCTCTCTCTCAGAACCTGCCTATCTTTTTATTAGTTATCAATGAATTTATCTCTTTATATAAATGATAAAACAACAGAGTTGAATGAAGTACCCATTCTTACGTTCAAAGCAAAAACGAGAGATTCCATTCATTATGGACTCTTGAGATACTATTGCATTGGGAATGTGCTCCAGCTAATTTCTATAAGGGCTTTAAAATTCAACAAATTCTATTATTTTATCATCTTCCAAAATATAAAAAAAAAAAAACCTAGCGTCTTTCAAACATACTTCATTGGGGTTTAATTGGGCCAGATTTGAATACCACCACCCTTCCCATCAGAGACAATTCCAGAAATTTATTTGTTCTTAACCTACAAGGCCAACGTTTGAATTCTCCCAAAAGGACAATTGATTTTTTTCTTTCGACTTCAGCTACATAATAGAAAAAAATATCTTTTCCGTTATTCTCATTATAACAAACTGTTTACAAATAGATAAAATGGCAAAAGTAGTAAATTGGAGAAATATGTCCTCTGCTATTTCACGAAATGAACAGACAACATTGGCGCCACCGAAGATTTCATTTTCCTTCACCTTCTTTCACCTATCATTACGATTTCCCGTTTAAAAATAAATGTTTTTAAACTTTCTAAACTGACTATTCTAACACTACAATAAACATGATTAAAACAGAGGAATAGAATGTCCTCATTAGTTAAAGTACACTGAATTTCATGTTTTTTTTTGTTTTTTTTTTTGTTTTTTTTTTGCTTTGAGAGAGAGAGAGAGAGAGAGAGAGAGAGAGAGAGAGAGAGAGAGAGAGAGAGAGAGAGAGAGAGAGAGAGAGAGAATAATATTAAAAACAAACCTTTCTCATACTCCCCACACCAGAATCGCTACCACCACCGACAGGAGAGACCAGAGGCGAATCCTCCCGAGACTTGTGCGAATAAGAGGAGGCCGAAGAAACTGCAGTCGCAGTCACGCCAACGACATTCGCCGTAGATGTCAATCCTTTGACTAGTTTCCCTACCATCTGGGGGGAGTAAGTCATCACATTACCGTCGTCGTCGTCCACCTGGCTATCGGGGGTATCGTCAATAAACTGCAACGATCGTTGGTAAGAATTTCGTCGAGTCTTCTTGAATTCCATTCTTTTGACAGAAGCGCGAGATTCCAGATTATCAACGAAGTTATCCCTGGTAGCGTATTGAGAGTAGGCTTCGTTTTCTCTCAATGTGGCCAGGGTTGCAGGCTGGTTCTCCTTCCGCGCATTATCGCTGACCATAGGGATATTGCCAAGGTAGTCGGGCGGTTTCCTGTTGTTGCTCTTGTTGTTTAAGGTACTCATCTCCTGGTTGACATCCCCCTTGGCAGACGATGATCCAGGTGCACCACAAACATCTTCAACCGATCTAACCTTACCTCTGTCAACACAGGAATCACTACCACCAACACAGTCACGATAGGATATGTCACCCTGTGTTGCACCTCTGGCTTGGTGAATATTAGCCGCCATATCGAGTATTTCAATAAATAATCAATATCCAAGTAATGTCTTAAGGCACTCTTTAAGATGTCCTGCAACGACCGTTCACTTGTTAGTCTGTGACTCAATCACTACACCACCTCCTACAGGTCATCGAGACCCACACTCAGTGCTCCGATGTATCCACGGCCACCATGTGTGAGCGAGCGGCTGAGAGAGAGAGAGAGAGAGAGAGAGAGAGAGAGAGAGAGAGAGAGAGAGAGAGAGAGAGGGTGGGGGTGGAGTGAGTGAGAGAACGAACCGCCAGGATAGGGCCGCCTGCCTGCCTGCTACTGCTCCAATCTCCTACTGGTGGAGGCTGGAGCACGCCCCCTGCCACAATAAACGACATCTCGAAGAGGAAAGGTGGGGGGCGGGGGGAGGAGACGTTTGGCTTGATGCTGTCAAAATGATGACACACACACCTCCTCTCAATATCATAATCATTTCAATAGGAGTCTTGGATTGAGTTATAAAATTGAAACGAGTTTGAATTGCTCTGTCACAAATCTCAACCACTTTTTTCTTGTCGTTTCAAACAGTGGACATTCACTCTACTGTCGCC
Organism: Palaemon carinicauda; assembly: GCF_036898095.1. NCBI lineage: Eukaryota > Metazoa > Arthropoda > Malacostraca > Decapoda > Palaemonidae > Palaemon > Palaemon carinicauda. Next base: position 90,960,017 of record NC_090735.1, on the reverse strand, counting down.
CGTGATTATCGTATATACAAAACATCACGATGCAATGCATTAATAACAATAATGCAAGTAACAAAAAATAGAAGCCACAAAACACATCACTTCACAAAAACATTCGCATTATAGAGGTTAATAAACTCTCTCTCTCTCTCTCTCTCTCTCTCTCTCTCTCTCTCTCTCTCTCTCTCTCTCTCTCTCTCTCTCTCTCTCTCTCTCCATTTTGATGGCTCGAGCATGGAAAAAGGTGAAGAAGAAAATTAGACTTGGTGGTTTTATTAAATTGCAGCAAGCTACATTATGTGCATTGGAGACAACGAGATCCTTGCACAAAAGGAGAGACGGGGAATGAGCAGGCGCATTAGGTTTGTCTACATAATATCTGCTTAGCTATGATGACGTCATCTTCATTACTGCTCATTAATCAAGAGTAACATTCCTACAGGGCATTCATTAGGCTCTTGGGCAAATGGGAGGGAGAGAAGCAAACAAGAAAGCAAAGATTCAAGCACACAGCACAGAAGGACCGCCAGGAAAATCTCAAAAGGAAAAGGCAATTTGCAGCAAGAAAGGGAACCTTCTGCAATACGACAAAAACGTCTGCTGCGCATTTTCTTGAACGTTCAATAACATTTTTATCAGTGCAGCAGATATGTCATTTTAGCGTCAATAAAAAATTCAGTTTTAGGGGTACAAAATAGGATCATATATCAACAACTTCCTTATCGAACAAAAGGCCTGTAGGAGAAATAATACCAATACAAAGTAACACTAACAATTTTGTTTGAAGTAAAAGGAAAAACGAAGGACAGCAAAATAGCAAACAAAATCAAAATAAATAAACGAATAAGTGAAATAATCAATAATATAAGGATGAAGTAGACACAATGTAAAGTATAAAATGAGTTTTGTTGTCATAAGCAAAACAACACTAATCTCCTCTTCAATGTATACAGTATATGAGAAAAAACAAACATTCGAGCAAAGGGATAAATTTGTCTAAAAAAGTCAAAAGACATTTAAGTAAACCGCATGCGCATCTTCATCGCAATTCTTTAGAATATATACATAAGTAACACTGCTGCCTCTAGCAGGCACGAGGTCAACAATGACTCCCAAATATTTTCTTACGCTCAAATACTATATTATTAGGTGTGTACCTTGCGAACGACGAACACTCACACTTGCGCACAAAACCTTTAGCCAATGGTTAGCAAAAAGTTCAGTGCTGAGTCACATTTCCGAAGTTATAAGTAATACAGACCTAGTTACGTAATTTAAATCTCCAGCGTAGTAGCTATCGCCGGTAAAGTTATTCATGAAAAATACATCCTAAACATAATGTACTTTGATTTTGAAAAAAATAATCTTTTATCCAAAACATTAAAGAAAAAAAATATTAACACCATAAAAATCTATATAAATGCAATCCGTCCTAATGTTAAAATGTTAACATCATAACTGTCAAGAATGCTACTTAAGTTAGCCAATTTGGAAAATATATGACAGGCATTGCAAAGGAGTAAACCGACTAATGGCAAAACTAACACAAATCCTTTCAATCTCAACTGGAGAAGTAAGCTATTTCAAAACTTGTCAAGTTAACGCGCATGCAACAATGTCCTCAAGTAGGCCAACAGAAGTCTTTTAAACGCAAGGACGGACGGGAGTAGAAAATCAATGCTCAGATTCTAATGCTTGTTTTTAATGACAATTGCCACAGTCACCATCCGACTGATTTGTGTTCAATGTAAATCTATTTCAGACGCCAAAATATCTGACATTGACATGAATGAACAAGAGAAAGCGATAAACACAATTTACAAAGAGGGAGAACGTAAATAACGCAAAGCTTGAACTATCTAATTTGGATAATTATTAACAGCCTATGACAAAAGTAAAGCAATTTACATAATGGCCGATTTTAAGAGAGACAAGCTTCGGGAAAAAATCGATGGGACAGAAGCCAGCTGGCATACTTTTAGGGCTACTATATGAACACCAAATTCCTGGTTATCTAGGGGTAGATAAAGGGGAAGGCAAAGGAAGGAAGGAAGGGCATGAAATTCGCTAAAAGTGTCAAACTTTGCACAAATCTGTGCAACAATAATAAAGCGAAACCTTTTTGGATATGTTTCACTACTAATGAAACTCTACGGTTAACAATAGACGATCCTGCGTATTTTACTAAGCGCAAATCTTCAACCCTAAAACTGGTTTTAAAACTAAAGGTTTTCAAACCAAAATTCATGAAGTATATGAACGAGTTCATATATGACTTGTCCCTGTCTTTTCTCATCGAGATTTCACCTCGTTTTCTTAACCATTCCAATAAAATCATCAAATCAATAGTTGGATGAAGATAAAAGGGATTTAACCACAAATTTTCTTCATTATTTATCTCGTTCAAATTCACACCAATGTTACAGGGTATCGATTTTAAACCAAATGTTTGAACCAGCATCTAAACAGAACTTGGGAGTTTCCGATGCTTCAACAGTTCTCCGCGTCTCAACGCATGAAAGTGCTTGACCAGAACAATCTCTCTCTCTCTCTCTCTCTCTCTCTCTCTCTCTCTCTCTCTCTCTCTCTCTCTCATCAATAATGTAGTCTTTTTCTTTGGCAAGATATTTACTCACAATCTAATCAAGAAGTGTTTTTTTCTGACCAGTAACATGTGATCACCATAGTTCTCTCTAATTAGAAACAGACTCTCTCTCTCTCTCTCTCTCTCTCTCTCTCTCTCTCTCTCTCTCTCTCTCTCTCTCTCTCTCTCTCTCTCTCTCTCTCTCAAGCTTTTAAATGAACATGGAAGCGTCAAAACAATACTATAAACCCAAACAATAAAAAGATAAAAGAGCAAAAATGCATATTCTTTTTACTGAGGATGTAATTGAAAAAGCAAAGAGGTCGGACCGAACAACACCATCCAAGGTGGCGTTCTGCCTTGAATCAGCAAATGATATGTAAAGGGAAGCAGCTTCTTTCTGTGCATTCAACATAAACAGCCAACAGTAATTGAGATTGACTTTCTCCTGGTAGACCTGAATCTTACCAGGAAATTCTTGCAGACAAGGGCTCACTTTTTCAAGACAAATGCTGAGAGTGAATTTTGGGTAAAGGTATGTATTATATATATATATATATATATATATATATATATATATATATATATATATATATATATATATTTCTATATATATACATATATTTCTATATATATATACATATATACATATTTACATATATAACATACATACATATACAGTATAAACATATATATATATATATATATATATATATATATATATATATATATATATATATATATATATATATATATATATATATATATATATACAAGGTCTATAGGTATAAGAGGTCTTCTCAGGCCACCTTAGTGCGCATGTTGAGAGAATGGAAAATGGCTGTCTGCTAATGAAGGTGATGAATGCAAGAGTTGATGGGAGAAGTACAAGAGGAAGGCCAAGGTTTGGGTGGATGGATGGTGTGAAGAAAGCTCTGGGTGATAGGAGGATAGATATGAGAGAGGCAAGAGAGCGAGCTAGAAATAGGAATGAATGGCGAGCGATTGTGACGCACTTCCGGTAGGCCCTGCTGCTTCCTCCGGTGCCTTAGATGACCGCGGAGGTAGCAGCAGTAGGGGATTCAGCATTATGAAGCTTCATCTGTGGTGGATAATGTGGGAGGTTGGGCTGTGGCACCCTAGCAGTACCAGCTGAACTCGGTTGAGTCCCTGTTTAGGCTGGAGGAACGTAGAGTGTAGAGGTCCCCTTTTTTGTTATGTTTCTTTTGTTGATGTCGGCTACCCCCCAAAATTGGGGGAAGTGCCTTTGGTATATGTATGTAGGTATATATATATTATCATTACTATCCAAGCTACAATTCTAGCTGGAAAAGAAAAATCCTATAAATCCAAAGGGCTCCATTAGGGAAAATTAGCCCAGTGAGGAAAGGAAATAAATAAATAATAAGAACAAAATAAAAATAAATCATTCTAAAAACAGTAACAACGTCAAAACAGATATGTCATATATAAACTATAAAAAGACATATATATATATATATATATATATATATATATATATATATATATATATATATATATATATATATACATATATATATACATATATACACACACACACACACAAACATATATATATATATATATATATATATATATATATATATATATATATATACACACATACAGTATATATATATATATATATATATATATATATATATATATATATATATATATATATATATATATATATACATACAGTATATATATATATATATATATATATATATGTATATATATATATATACATACAAACATATACATATATATATATATATATATATATATATATATATATATATATATATATATATATACTGTATACACACAACAAAATACGCAGCCGTTTCTTATTCACTGTAGGACAAAAGCCTCAGACATGTCTTTATTAAAGTCTGGGGTTTGGGCAATTTTCATCACCAAGCTGGCAAATGCGGATTGGTGATAATAGGAGACTTTGGTTTGATCCCTCACACCAAACCAACATAGTATATGGATGTCCCTGACTAGTACAGCTTTGCTGATTATGAGGTTACACACCCTTTCACCAGGTAGAGATATGCCCACTCAGAACGGGATATTATATATACACGAGAGAGAGAGAGAGAGAGAGAGAGAGAGAGAGAGAGAGAGAGAGAGAGAGAGAGAGAGAGAGAGAGAGAGAGAGAATTTCTTGTCTAACAACAGAGTACCATTATCACACTTCGTTTCATCATGCAATTCGCTTTTCCCCTCTTCCCCCACTAACCTAGAATTCAAAACAATGTCTGATAATTTCGGAAACTTCTCTCAGTCTGTCTACCTATACCGGGCAATATGTCGCCAGTGCTCCTCCTTTGAGGCGCCACTGTAAACCAGAATAACGATCAGTGTACTGTAAATCAATTGGAGCAAGAATGTCAATATCAGAGTTCCCACTGGATTGAAAAGTAACGAAACTATTCAAAAGACGTAATTGTATATTGATTCTCTTCTTATCAAACTTATTTCTATTTCGAAAAAAAAAAAATTAATGCTTTAATATTTTCATTTCCTTCCCTCCATGGACCTGTAAAAAAATTAAATCTTGTTAAAATACATTAAACAGTTCTTCATGCTTCTTTTTCAAGTTTATTATGCAGATTTCGTAAAAGCGAAAACTTAACATTTTGAAGTCGAGACACTTTTCGCTGTAACTTTATGAAAACCAACAGAGAAACCTTCCCATTCTCATAAGGAGAGATTAGCCTAATCCATTTAAATCAGGGGACAAGAGGCGAGGTATATAGAGCAACCCAACCAGCAAAACTATGTCCATGGAAACAAAATTGGTCATGATTCACATGCGACACATTCGAGATAAATTGGTAAGCTACTTCAAGGCTGGAAATACTGAAAGCCTAATGGCCTATAGTTTTTAAACTAGTAAATTACTGCAGCAATAGAAATTTTACGAAACAAAACTAATAAGGCCCATATTAGTGAGAAGTTATAACTGTATTCATGACAGAGCTTTTAGTGTTATTGTAGCACTCAACTGTTTGTATATAAGCTCCTTATCATGTTTAATCAAACTCACCTCGCCTCTCTGTAAGTACTCCCTCGCGACAATTGGTGGTTCAGTCGAGATTCAATAATTGTCGCGAGGTAGCTCTTAGGTACTATAATAGGGCGAGGTAAATGTTAGTGACTATTAAACAAGAATACGGTCTTGTATACAAACAGTTGTGGGTAACAATGGGAAACAAACCAAAAATGTGAAACCTGTAATGACAACCTTAAACAGGTTTTTCTATTATCGTGAAGGGGGAGAGCGAGAGATAAAAAAAAAGCATTAGCATTATAGTGTATGACCATGTATGACGCGTGCAGTACATATAACAGATGAACTTTGAGAATAACAGAAGGGGTCCATAGCGCTTACAGAAGAAGGAAGAGAAGACGATGGAATGACGAATTAAGAATATTTGAGGTTATACCCTGGTATAGAAAGGCCATACACAGACGGCAGACGGGAGTGAAAGGATATGTCTGAGGCCTTTGTCCTGCAGTGAACTAGTTACGGCTGATGACAATGATGATGATGATATAGATGGATATATATAAGCAACATCCCTTCGATACCCTTCCTGATGCTTGAAACAAGTTGTAAAAGAAATTATTTTATATCTCATGATGTCCATTTTTATTTATAACGTTTATCCATGATACTCTTTTTGGCAGGAGTTACCTCGGCTTTCAATCTTTTATAACAGAGAGAGAGAGAGAGAGAGAGAGAGAGAGAGAGAGAGAGAGAGAGAGAGAGAGAGAGAGAGAGCCAGGCCAAACAAGCAAAATTAATTTGACCTATATCTTACCGCAGGTTCGTCTCAAACTATTTACATCGACAATTATTACAACGAAATTAAATAAGACAATAAGGAATCGAGTAAGCGTATTTACAAAAATATCGAGACCAAAAGCGAAAATACAGAGACAAGATAAATAAAAGATCATGCAGTGTATATTGTACATAAAAAATGCGACTATCACCATGGCCAAAAACAAAACCTTGCCACAACAAAGAAGACATAACCGCGGCTTTGTTAAACCTCTACTGTTTCATTTTCTGGTTTGAGATATGGCTTTTTTTTTTTACCTGGGAAAGCGTGACTGCCACTTTCGTTGAAGAACTGTCGAGAGTGAGCACACTTGACCATATATATATATATATATATATATATATATATATATATATATATATATATATATATATATATATATATATATATATATATATATATGTGTGTGTGTGTGTGTGTGTGTGTGTGTGTGTTTGTGTGTGTGTGTGTAAAACTGTCGAGAATATATATATATATATATATATATATATATATATATATATATATATATATATATATGTATATATATATATATAATGTGTGTGTGTGAGTGTGTGTGCGTATGTGGATGTGTTGATTATCCACCTCATGGATTTTGTAAATCATAGAACAGTTGGGGATGGTGGAGAAGGATTGGACTGGATAGGTAACAGGAAATTATCGGATGACACTGTCCTTATTATCTGAACACCACAGGATTTGCAACGCTTGCTTACCAGAATGCATGAAATATCACATGATGTTGGATTCAAGATTAATAGAAAAAAAAAGACAGATGATGAGAACGGAATATGCAATGGAAGAGGAAATATCATTGGAAGGAGAAGGGATTAATGAGGTGGTATCATTTGAATATTTAGGAACTATAATCTCTAATACAGGATCTTTAGAACTGGAGTCTAATGAAATATTGAAAAATGTAAATCTGACAATGGCTAGGTTAAGTAAAATTTGGAAATCAAATCGCCTGAAATTACATATGAAAATCAGGCTATATATCAGTTTAGTGAGATTGGTGTTTCTGTATCAACACGAGCCGTGGTATGACAATGGAACAATATCTGATAGATTTTGTAGATTTGAGAACAGATACCTCAGAAGAATATTGGGAGTTAAATGGAAGGACAGGATTAGAAATGAAACTACAAGAGAAATTACTTAAGTACCATATGTGGATGAGATCAGGGTGAAGGGTAGATGGAGATGGTTTGGGCATGCTCGTCGCACTTTCCAAGAAAGAAGATTAGTTCACCAAACATTCAACAGGGCTCCACAAGGCACTAGAAAAGTTGGAAGACCCAGGCCTACATGGATGAGGACTAGGAAGCGTGAAGTAGATGATAATGAACGGAGTAATATTGATTTAAAAGCTCAAGATAGAGACGACTCGAGAAATCTAACTGACGAGGAGATGATGATGATGATGATGATGACATTGAAACAAATTTTCAGCAATTTGTACTTTCCCTAACCATACTTACCAGCACTACTGTCTGAAGAGGTCTAGGAATCTCCCAGTCACAACCAGTAAAATCGGGATAAGCCTCCCCACAGCTACTAACCTGCCCGCCAAGGCAGAGGGATATGCTCCGAGGTCAACTCGGGGTGAACACCTTCAGAGTCATGGACAACCAAGGCAGAGGGTTTGAAACTGGAGGATGTCCTCCAACCCCTTGACACAAAGGAACTTCCTGCTCGATGGGTGTAACAGGATTGGAAAATAAGCATCCTTCAGGTCCAGGGAGAGCATGAAGTCCCCTTCCCTGATGGCTCCAGGACTGTCCTTGGGGTCTCCATCCTGAAGGGTGTCTTGAGGATAAACTTGAAGAAGGTGGAAAGGTTTATCACCGGCCTCAAGACCCCCCTCTCCCCCGCCTCTCTCCACCATGAAGAGGCGACTGAAAAATCTCGACGACTTGTCGTCCGTCCTCTAGATGGTACCATTCTGAAGCATCTCCTCCACCTCCACTTTTACAGCCCTTCCCCAAAGCTGGTCCTTTCTTTGAAGGGATTCTGAAGGGAAGGTGAGCCTCCTGCCCTACCTCCTCCCAAAGGTAGCAGCTGTTGCGGGATCAACGATCGACTGTGGATCCAGAGTTGGTGGAGGAGGAAGTAGGGTGACCCTTGAGGAGGGCCACGTTGCTGGGGACCACCCACTTGACAAGGATTCGGGGACCAGAGCCCATGCTGAGGCAAATGAGTAGGTCTGGGGTGCAAGTCCCTGGGACAATGGCTTGAGTGCTTCCAAGACGAGGCCCTCCTGAGCACCACATCCTGATTAACCCGGGGCCAGTTCTCCAGGGTCTCCTCTACCTGCTCTTCGGGAAGAAAGACTCCCATAAGACTGAAGAATTCCTGAGAAGGTGGGCCTCCCTGTCCGTTATCTTCCTGGGCAGGCAAACCCTAAAGGTGTCCCTCCTCAGCACCAAGTTAGCCCTAAGTTCATGGCCCTAACCCCCAACAGCACAAGCTCCTGGAACTGGTCCCTCACTGTCTTAAGAGAAGATATGTTCGAGGGTAAACAATGACACTGCTGCAGTCCATAGGTCCAGCCAGGAAGACATGTGGGCTGCTGATCAGGATGACGCTTCCATGGATGTAGACTCTTCAAGAGAGAAGGTCAGCCCCTCTTATCATCCTGTCCTTGGTGTAACCGGGGCGAGAGCTGCCAGGTTGTCTCCACACGAAAAATGTCCTTTATGTGAAACCCTCTGGTGCATAAAAAACACATCTGCCTTATCTTCATAGGCAGAAGCAGCTTCAGGGAGCTGTGCAACTGGAGGTAGTTCTTCGGTCCTGCAATGGCCTCGTCAAGGCTGATTAAGGCTCGAGATGTGGCCTATGACATGGGCAGGCTCCGTGACAGCCGGACTTCCTGTGGGGTGCCCAACCAAATCTCAACTGCTGGAGACCTCCGTGACTGGGGGAGGTGCTGGATCGGCAATGCCATTGTGCCGTCGGATGAAGGTGACAATTTTAAAGAAGGCAGAAGACTCATTCGACAAAGCCTGGTCCTACGCTAGTCTGGTGGACTTCCCTTCCAAGGCATCTTCGTAGTTGCTGTCCACCATCAGGTATGAGCCCAACCTGCTGCCCTTCCCTGATCTAGATGCAGAGGGGCAATCCCGGTTGGAAGACCCAGACAACTTCTCGAAAGACAGCCCTAGCAGCTGCATCTGCCTATGGGGTGGGGACCTGAAGGGGGTGGGGGCCTGCTCAAGAGCCCGGTTGCCAGTCCGGAGAACTCGGGACGACCACGCAAATCGAAGGCGGCCTTGTGGTGGCTGGACG
>NC_090735.1:90940270-90945270 GCF_036898095.1 Palaemon carinicauda | reverse complement strand
TTGTCCAATACATCCACTTGGATAAAGAATTTCTTGTTGAAATCCGGTGCTTGTATTATCTGTTTTGAAATTAATATGGCCCTGATCCTGTCGAAGGATTCCTAGCACTCACTGGTCCATATAAATTTTTTCTTGGGGCTAGTCAAATCCGTCAAGGGAGCGTCTACAGCTGAAAAGTTCGTGCAAAAATTTTTGTGGAATCCTGCCATCTCTAAAAATCATTGTAATTGTTTCCTCATTGCAGGGGGTGAGGCTTTTCTTATTTCTTCTACGTTAGCAGCTACCAGGGTGATTTGCTCTCTTCCGACTTCAAATCCCAAGTACCGAACTATTGCCTTTCTAAATTCCCTCTTCTCCAGCTTAATCGTCAGAAGTGCTCCTCACACCTTCTCCAGGTAAATCATCAGGTGTGCTCCTCCAGGATTCAGAGATGTTCTTCCCATGTTGATGAATATATCACAATATCATGGAGATATACGGCTATTTCTTCAATCAATCCTAGAAGGTTATCCATCAGTCCTTGAAAGGTGGCTGGTGCGTTCATTAGACCAAATAGCATGACTGTGTATTGATATAACCCAAACGGGGTTATAAAAGCTGATAATAATTTTACGTTGTTGTCCAAAGGAATTTGACACCAGCCTTTTAACAAGTTGGTCTTGGAGACGAACTTCGCTTACCTAAAGTTATTGAGTACAGCAGTTGGTCTATAATCAGCGATTGATAATTATCAGCCACACTAATCGAATTCAACTTTCGATAGTCCGTACATCATGAAAGATCCCTCTGGTTTTTTCACGAGCAAGCATGGAGAACTGTAAGGGCTAGAACTTCTTTCGGCTAATCCGTTTTGTAACAAATAGTCCACTTCTTTTATCATGACTTCTCGGTGATATGGTGACGCTCGATAAGCGCGTTTTTTGAACAGTCTTTCCATGGTTTTGAAGTGTATCTCATGCCTCGTCAAGTTGGTTCATTTTGGAAGGTCAAGAGACAATTTCAGGGAAACTTTTAATCAATCAGTTTAATTCCTCTTGCTGCTCCTTGTTCAAAGGAGTTCATTTTTCTTCTAAGTTTCTAATGTTGGACGAATTATTCACTTTGCTTACTGCCCCTACCTCATATCAGTCGTCGTCTTCAGTGGATGGAATGGTTTGCGTGATACATACCTGAAAAGCTTATATTTCCTTTTCCCTTAAGTATGTTTCCAGTAAATCAACGTGTACCTTCCTTTGACTTTTCCTTCTTCCTGGTGTTTCGATAACGTAGGTCAGGTCACTGATCTTCTCCAAAATCCAGAAAGGTCCTTGGAACTTGTCGGTGAATGGGAATCTCCTCATTGATAAGCAAAACCAACACCTGTTGTCCTACCGCAAACTGTCTATCCTTACTTTTCATATCAAACCTTTCCTTCATTTTTCCTCGACTCATTTTCAGGTTTTCTATGCAAAACTTTATCTCATCAATCCTTTTCTACAAATTCTTGACATACTCTTCATCCATTTCCTCTCTATCTTTCCATTTTTTCGCCAACATTTTAATCGGTCCTCTTACTTCTCGTTCGAACACCATTTCATTTGGTTTACATCCCATGCTTTCTTGATAAGCATTATGTACCTCAAATAACATCAACGGTAGTCCGATGTCCCATTTATTTCCTATTTCGTTGCAGTACTTTTTTAACATACTCTTTGAGAGTTTGATGAAATCTCTCTAATACACCTTGAGTCTCCGGGTCGTAGGCAGTAGACAGTTGTTGTCTCACATCCAATAGTTTCATCTTGCCCTGAAACAATTTTGACGTGAAATTTGTTCCTCAGTCACTCTATGAACGATTTCCGGAATACCAAACTTAGTAGAAAAATCTAGTAACTTCTCAGCGATTACTTTGGCACTGATGTTCCTGATGGGCATGGCTTCTTGGTATCTCATCACAGGACACATCAAGGATAACATATATTCATGGCCTTTCTTCGTCCTCGGTAATGATCTCACAAAGTCGATCATTACTTTGCTGAGGGATTCTCCTCGCACTTCAATCGGGTGTAAGGGAGCTTTCTTGATGTACTTGTTAGGCTTTCCAGCCATCTAACATACGTAACATGTACAGCAAAACTGGCTCACATCCTTATGCATGCCAGGCCAGAAAAAGTGTCTCATAATCTTCTCTGTCATCTTTCTTATTCCCATGTGTTCTGTCTCATGTGGTACGGCGATCACCTGTCTCATCAGAGGTACAGGAATAAATATCTGACGGTATATGCCCCATTTGGCATTCTCAGGGATATCAGCGGGTCTATACTTTCTCATAAGCAATCCATCCTTAAGATGGTAGTAGCTATAGTCAATTTTTTTTAGCGAGGCAGATTTGCACCGACTCACAGGGGTGCCCTTTTAACTCGGAAAATTTCCTAATAGCTGATTGGTCGGAAGTATTTTTTTACGAATACCATCAATGCTTTCAAATGATTACCGAGTAATGTGAATCGAAACTTATTTGTTAATCTAAATTTCTCCCTTAGATATAGGTTTTGTCAATAAATAATGTTAAATAAATATATTATAAGGTATCGTGATGGTAAATCTAAATTTAATAACAACACCCACCGAAGTCAAAGACAGGCGCTTGTTTTTGGATGCACGCTGCATAATTTTGTTACCTTTCATATATTTCAACACAAATTGAGACAGATTACACTAAGAATAGAGAAAAACATGTTATTATAAACTTACTTTGAATACCAGAATCTACTAAAAATGTGGAATTGATGAAATTAACTCATGGTGAAAATAGCGGTTCCGGTTAAAGCAAGACTTCACGTAGAGTGGGTCCTGGGTAAAACAAGCATTCTACTGTCAAATACCAAAGAGGGAATGGAAGGGAGATTGTAACTCGGTGGCGAAATTATGAATTAATTTAATTGTGATTTTTATGCAATTTATGCAACACTACAGTATCCTCAACCGAAAATATTGCTATCAATGAAATCTAAAACGTTACGAAAAAAATAACAAACCCTTTCTATACGGACTTCCATCATAGGCCTATAATGTAAGTCGTATAAAAAGGGATAAGAGAAAGACATCAGTCGAGATGTTGGAACACACACATGCATGAGTGTGTGACATCACTGATTTATTTAGCACGTGTACAGGCTACATATTTTACACAATACACTAGAATCTAAACATTTACGAAAAAAAATAGAAAACCCTTTCTATACAGACTTATTGTACATCATAGACCTGTAATGAAAGGGGTTATTTTCTTAAGGTTTAGATTTTATCAATAGCCACTTTTTCGGTTTGAGGATACTGTAGTGTTGCATAAATTGCAAAAAAAAACAAAAAAAACAATTAAACGAATTCATAATTTCACCACCGAGTTACAATCCCTTGTCCATTCCCTCTTTGGTGTTTGACAGTAGAATGCTCGTTTTACCCAGGACCCACTCTAGGTGGGTCTTGCCACCCGTTAGGGTACTACCACTAGAGAATTATGTGGTCTTTTGACTGGCCAGATAGTACGGTTCATTTTCTCTCTGCCTACACACACACTGAAAAGTCTGACCTATTCTTTATATATTTTCATCAATCCTCATACACCTGACAACACGATTACCAAACAATTCTTCTTCACTCAGGGGATTACTTCAATGTAATTGTTCAGTGGCTAATTTCCTCTTGGTAAGGGTAGAAGAGACTTTAGTTATGGTAAGCAGCTCATCTAGGAGGACACTCCAAAATCAAACCATTGTTCTCTAGTCTTGGGTAGTGCCATAGCCTCTGTACCATGGTCTTCCAATGTCTTGGGGTAGAGTTCTCTTGCTTGAGAGTACAGTCGAGCATACTATTCTATTTTATTTCTCTTCCTATTTATTTTGTTAATGTTTTATAGTTTAGATAGGAGATATTTATTTTAATGTGATTAATCTTTTTAAAATATTTTACTCAACTTTTTACCTTTCCTCAGTGGGCTACTTCCCTGTTGGAGCTCCTGGGCTTATAGCATCCTGCTTTTCTAACAAGGGTTGTAGCTTAGCAAGTAATAATAATAATAATAATAATAATAATAATAATAATAATAATAATAATAATAATAATAATAATAATAATAATAATAATAATAATAACAGTTGGGAGACTGCAGCACCTCCATCTCATCCACCACATGGTGCAATAATTCTGTTAACATTGCATCCTTCCATTGCAATCCTATCAGCCTTTTCTGACTCACTTGTCCTACTTCTAACACCGAGTTCTCTATTTCTTCAAAGTGCATTGCTTCCTCTTCTTTCAAGAGCTCTCCTCTCTCGTACTATCATGAAAAACCTCGAATATGAGAGACGTTCGAATATGTTCAGGAATTCCTCGTAAATATTTCTCAAGCACTATCAGTTGTTCTAAATCAGGCATCTCTCTGTTTTGGAGCCTCCATCCATCTCTTAAAACATTGTTGTATCTAATAAGCATAATCAAGGAAAGCATTTTTCTCGTCTTTCCGCATACTTCAGAAAGTTTTCTTTTAGTATTCAAGGATCATCTGATACACTTGCAGCATGATCCTCTTAATTTCTTGATACTTCTTCCCCTGGTCCTGATACAAGGCAAGATACTCACTACATCCTTTTCCAATAAGGACACTGCAATAACACAGGCCATTCATCTTCGGGCCATTCCATCGTCTATGTGACCGTTTCAAAATGATCAAAGGATTCATCGGGAAATCCTGTGAATTTCAGAATTAACCTTTGTACATTCGTCACATTAAACATGGGATCGTGCATAGCAGAGTTTATCTCTGTTTGAGTTGCCGACCTTGCACGAGCAATCTCAGTTCGAATTCCCTTGCATGTCTTGCAATTTCTCTTGTCTCTTGTTCCTGTTCTGCTATCCACTTCAACTTAATCAAATTATCTTCTGCTGCCAATCATCTAATCTCACTGTAACTTCCTTTCTGCTTTCATTCCTTCAATTCCTAGGTCAACTGATACTTGCTC
>NC_090735.1:90927770-90930270 GCF_036898095.1 Palaemon carinicauda | reverse complement strand
TCTAAGGTCTGTTTCAGAAGGAAAAATGGAGGGAAGGTGTCGACGCTGTCCCACAGGTGTTGTAATGCGTCTTCCATAGCTGCTACTGGGTCCGGTACTGGGGAATAAAAGACCAGTAGCTTCGCGTTCAGCCTTGTTGCAAAGAGGTTCAGGTACGTTGACCCCCACTTTCTATCACTGCCCTTGCCACTTCCGGGTGGAGGCACCATTCCCCCAGACAACACTTGACCCCTCCTGCTGAGACCATCCGTGACTACGTTCATTTTTCCTGGGATATACTTGCCTGTCAGAGATTGCATTGTCCTCGGCCCAGGATAGGATCTTTACCGTCAGGTTGTGGATCCGGCAGGTGCATAGGCCTCCCTGTTTTTTGACGTAGGCGACGACGGTGGCCTTGTCTCTCATCAGAGCTACCCTTCTCCCCACCAACTCCCCTAGATGACGAGAGCCTTCTGTTCTCCCAGCAGCTCAACTTCGTTTATGGTGGGTCTGCTCCTCGGAGGACCACTGACCTTAGGCTGCTTTGTCCAACAGGTGGGTTCATCATCCTTCCCTGGATGTGACCGTAAACAGAAGGACTTCCGGAGGGGGATCCAGGAGTGAAACTCCCGCTCAGTTGTTCCTTGGTTCCAACCACCACTGGAATGCCTCCTTGGTTGACTGGGATGGGGAAAGCTTTGGGGGTGGATACTACATTGCTAGGGCCTATACCTCTTTGAGGTCCCACTGGGCTGGGCGCAGCATCAGCGTTCCCTTGGGAATGAGCTTCTCCACGGAAATCCAGATGACCTACCAGCCTCTGCCACTCCTTTAACGATGCCGGTTCTCCCCTGATGAAGGGCTTCGCCATGCTTTCCACATTCTCGATCCCTCCATCCGTCAGGAAGCCCTGTCTTCGACGGAGCCTATCTCCATCCCCAAGTATACTGTCCTTGCAGTTGGGGAGGGTCGTTGAACACTACCCCCCGTTCCGTGCAGAAGGTTACTAACTCGTCCCTCTGCTCTGACAACTGTTTTCTGGACTCATCCAGATACCTCAATGGTCTCATCCCTCTCATGAGGGCCAACTGGGAGACCAGAGAGAATACCCTGGAGAAGATCTGAAGAGAGGTCGATAGCCCAAAGCAGAGGGTACGAAACAGGAAGACTGCTTCTCCCTACTATTATCTGAGGAACTTCCTCCTGGACAGGTACACTGGAATCTGGAAATATGCATCTTTGACGTTCATCCGCTGGCCGAGCCACGTAACTCTGGAGAAAACGCTCGCAGTTGGAGATTACGGCTTGTAATGTACCCACAACCTTCTCTTGTTGGGGAGTTGGTTGCGGGAGGTGGAAGAGGATCGGCAGGCCACGCCGAGCAGTGGATTGACAGCCATGTTAGCCGATCCCCGGTGGGGGAGCTTGAGAGGCTTCTGGCAGGACGAACCAACGCACCGTCATTCGATAGGTTTGGGTCCCTAGGTTCCCAAGTGGAGCCACTAGTGTATCTTCCGACGGCCAATCTCTCTTCCGAGTGGATTCTGCGCCCCTCCTCGGCTTTGCTTCGGGGCTGGAGCGAGGACCGGAGACCCGAAACCATAGGAGCGAGACCTAGAAGGGTCACCCCCCTTAACATGGTACTCAACCCGGGAATGGATCCCTTTGTGGGGACCTGAACGGGGTCCTGGGAGTGCCCGAGAAGGCTTCTTTGTCCCATGGGGTCAGGTCGGCATACAAATGCCTTTGAGTGGGTGATGATGATACCCCTCCATGTGCGGAGAGTGGTTCCACCTTCCACTGGGGGACCGAGGAGCTGCTTGTGTGTTGCGGGTAACAGGTCGCCATGCCAAGGGGGAGGAGGATTGGCAGGTCCTATGATCCACTAGGTCCAGGAACCCTCACCCTTCCAACTGCAGGATGGTGAAGTGTCCACATGACTATTGCTGAGCGGAGATAAGGGTCATCCGCTGACTGGGGATAAGCGTCATCAGCTGAGCAGGAATAAACATCATCCGTTGAGTGGGTATAGGAGTCGTCCGCTGAGCGGGGATAAACGTCATCCGCTGAGTGGGTATAGGGGTCATCCACAGCGCGGGATAAGAGTCATCCGCTGGGCGCGGTATAAATGTCATCCGCTGAGCGGGTATAGAGGTCGTCCGCTGAGCGAGGATAAGGGTCATTTGCTGGGCGGAGAAAAGTGTCATCCGCTGAGCAGGTATAGGGGTCATCCGCTGAGCGGGGAGAAGGGTCATCCGCTGGGCGGGGAGAAGGGTCATCCGCTGGGCGGGGATAAGTGTCATCTGCTGAGCAGGGATAAGATTCATTCGCTGAGCGGGGATAAGGGTCATAGTGACCAATGTGGTAATATCCCCGACCAGTGAACGCCAGTCAGTTCCCCCGGGCGCTGCAACACCACCATCCTTGTGAGCCAAGGAAGGGGGTGTTTGGGGGGAGCCCACAGGATCATCTGTTGAAGCATCAGCGACCAACGAGCACATGTACATATGTCAGTCTTTTG